>NC_134354.1:120758650-121058650 GCF_048569485.1 Anomaloglossus baeobatrachus
GGAGGATTCATGCTTCTGTGTTTACCAACAGAAGGAATCCTCTTCCTGTACACGTCACTGTAGTACCCACCCCTTGCGTTTATAGCTGCGTTTTTAGTCATAGAAACGCAGCTATATTTGCAATGTGCCTTTTTCATTGCGTTTTTGAACATCTCATTGAACTCAATGGGTGAAAAACGCAGAAATAATTGACATGCTGCGTTTTTGTGGTCACCACAAAAACGCAGCTAAAAAAAACCGCTGTGTGCGGACAGCACTTATGAAAACCCATTGACATTGCTGGTGAAGCAATGTCACTGCGTTTTCAGCACAAAAACACGGTAAAAAACGCCGCTAAAAACGCGGCAAAAACGCCTAGTGCGCACAAGGCCTAACACTTTCTGCCACTTCATCATGATGTGGCCAGCTTAGCACATTTGTGAATAGTCCTAAAAATGGAACAGTTCATGAAGCGCACGCCTTGGATGGTCTGAAGAAGGGGCACACTGATATAGCGGCTGTAAACTACCTAAATCTTTAAGTTCCCTAATACATAACTCTGAGCATAGAATCAAATCTGTAGCTTCATGTCTGAAGAGTGCAAGAACATCTCTCACAATACATTATGACATAAAGCCACACCGGATTCTTCCACAGTGTGCACCGTAGACACAACTGAAGTCAGACAGACGTCACCCACACCAATAGTTTATCTAAATAGACTGCACAGGATGCCATTCCTAAATCCTCCTTTCCCTACAAGTTTAGAGATGACAGCCAAATAAAAGAGCGGTGTGTAGCGGTGACTGATGCTACAAGTCACTTTCAAATGTTTTTGTTTGTTTTTTTTAACGTAGAACATAATGCTCCCGTGGAACACTCCCACAAAGTAGCAGACGCCCACCACTGTGTGTATTAGGCTAGGTTCACATTTCCGTTGTTTTGCATCAGACAAATGCGTTGCTTGACGCATGTGACTGATGGGTTGTACAACAGATGACAAAGAAAAGAAATCATTGCCGAAATCAGTTGTGTGCGGGGGGCGGAGCGCAAGAAGGTGGAGCCGAAGTGCTGAGGACGTCAGTGCCGTGGGGACTGCAGGGCTGGGGACGAGAGATTTTATAATATATATATATATATATATATATATATATATATATATATATATATATATATATATATATATATATATCACACACACGCGCGCGGAGTGCGGGAGGGGGCGGAGCCGAGCGGGGAAGTGTCGACCTCCCTGCACACGTATCCAGGGTAAATATCGGGTAACTAAGTGCAAAGCACTTTTTGCTTGGTTACCCGGTATTTACCTTGGTTACTAGCGTACACCGCTTAGCGCTGGCTCCCTGCACACATAACCAGTGTAAATATCGGGTACCTAACCAAAGCGCATTGCTTAGTAGCCAGATGTGTATCCTGGTTACGTGTGCAGGGAGCCAGAGAGCAGCAAAACCCTACGGATTGCGCTGCTCAAAAAAATGTTACAGGCTGCGTTCCTTCCGCCCTGCGGTCAGTCGTTCCACGACTGATCAGTCGGGTGGAGGGTGCAACGCAGCATCATCAGTCACAATCCGCCGCTCATACAAGTCTATGGGAACAACGGAATCCGCCAAACAGATTCCGTTGTTTAGCAGAGCAGCGGATTGTGACTGATACAATTTAACGGAAGTGTGAACCTAGCCTTAGGCTGTACACAGAAGCTGCTCTTGCCATGTAACACATGCATAGTCAGGGCATGACTTATTATTCACCAACTATGGGGAGGAAATATACTACCATGATTTTTTCCCCCTACATTTTTCCACTGTTTCCAACCACCATCACCCAGGTCTCCTCTGGCACAGTCCGTGCACGACTGCTGCCCATCAATAGCCAAAGGGGCAATATACTGCCCCGACGCCAGCTATGGGCTGTGCATCAGGTCAAGCCAAATAACCCAGGGGTCCAGCCAGTAATAATGAGGAAAGGAGAAGCAAAAGTATGGGGGTTTTGTTATTTTTAGAGCACACTTGAGCCCCTTCTAAAATAAAAAAGGGGTAGACATTCCCATTCAAAGAAGAAAGGTATTGCATTCACAAGTCACCATGTTGGGTTGTTTGGGAAGAATTTTCCAAAATCCAGCAATTTTCAGAAATAAGAGGAAAATAATAGGCTCTCCGGCTACCTTGTAGATGTATGTCCTGACCCTCTCTGATGGCAGACAAGTGTATGGATATGGTCTAGACCCATATACCCAGACTTGGTCATATATTCCTCTCAGATGTTATTGAAGGGTTTTCCTGAGTATAAACACTGATGGTCCATCATAAGGATGTCAGATCAGTGGGAGCCTGGAGTCCATCAGTGCAGCGACTCTCCTGCCCCTGTATGGAAGCTCAGACCCAAATATATTTCTGCTATCATGCAACCAGATATTGAAAGACCTTTTTTAATTTGTGATTTACATGTATTCATTTTTGCAGAACTTGTTCTATTCCATTTTCTACACATGATTCGGGGGCAGCCATTTTGCCTGAGTTGCTCTTGACAATTCCTTTCAGCAAGTCTTGTGATCTGTGCAAAGGTCATTGTGCCAGGGAGCGTAGAATGTGATAAAGGGGGGGGGGGGGGGGGATAAACGTTACCAACAATTGGTAAGAAAACATTTAAAACTTGATCAAAGCAAGACGTAAATTTAGGATGACTAGTCTTAAAGGTTCATAGGCAGCTTCACCAATGTTCGGTTAGCACGTTGAACTGGCTATATCAAGAAATAGTAGCTGCAGAGCTGCGTTAGTTTTTTTTTAATTTTTTTGGGTGGGGGAGGGTCTTTTATTTATTTTTTTCTTATCTCCATTGGGGGAGACATTAGTACACATGGTTTAAGGCAAAAAAAAAAAAATAGCAAAAGTCCACTTAGAACCAAAGGGGCATCAGCAGTGATTTTTCACTGAGGGCACTTTTTTCCCTGTATGACAATGTGTACAGCAGGCAGCATCACATGGGGGTGGTCAAAGTAAAGAAAATGCCCCCAGAGAATGTCAGAACCAGCATTCTTTGTGAGACATGGAAAAACGAAGGCCCAACGCACACACTGCAGTTTTGATGCTTTTTTGGTGCAGATTGTGCACTATAAACTGCATCCTATTCTTTCCCCAGCAAAGTATGAAATTTCAGTTTTGCTGTGCACACATGGCTTTTTTTGGGGCTGTATTTTTGTGGTGACCACAAAAATGCAGAATTTTAATTCTTATCCACATATTAATGATAAAAACGCATCAAAAGCACATGGTCAAAAAACGCACAAAAAAACACACGCAGTTTTTTGGCCACAAGGTTCATGTGGTTACCAAATTGCAGCTTCCGGACATAGCCTTAGGTTGCTTTCACGCATCCGGTTTTTGCACTGTGGCTCAATACGGCTCAAAAACCTATGCAACGGATGCTGCGAAAAAAATGACCGGTTGCATACGTTTTTTCATGCGGCCCGTACGTTTTTTGACGGATGCAGCTTGATACTGAGCATGCGCAGTTCAAACAACTGCATCTGTCGGCCGGATGCGGTTTTTGCCGCAGAACGCCGCATCCAGCTTCCACAGGCTTGCATTGTAAATTGCACTGCATCGCGCTGGATCCGGCGTTTTTTTCGCTGCACAAAAAAAATGTGCCATGCAACGTTCCATCCGGCCGCCGCATGGGCTAAATATGCCGCATCCGGCAAAAAACGGACTCAACGCAAGGCCATGCGGCACAATACGGCGCTAATGCAAGTCTATGCGGGAAAAACGCAACCGACTGCAAAAAAAAAAAAAAAAAAAATGCCAGTTGCGTTTTTTCTGCAAAGCTCCGTATTGTGCCGCTCAGCAAAGACCGGATGTGTGAAAGTTTTCACTTGTTAGACCCCTAAGGGTCTGACAAGGTCGCATAGATCTCACTGCCGGCACCTTGTGAGATTCCACCTGCTGGAGCAGAACTGTCGTTACATTCACAGCCCTGCATCTGTCCCAGGCATTGGGGAAGAGAGCCATGCACATGAGACTCCACTACCCTCTCCTCCACGCTGTACATAGACCTGCAACATGCCACATACACTATTCTGGATCTGTGCCAGCTATGAGGGCAGAAATTCCCAATGTCTGGCATAGATGTGCATGTAATGAAAGCTCTGCTGTCCGCCTTGACTTGTTCGCACAGTAAATGCCACCAGTGATAGGGGTACTTCACACACAGCGAGATCGCTGCTGAGTCTCGGTTTTTGTGACGCAGCAGTGACCTCATTAGCGATCTCGCTGTGTGTGACACTGAGCAGTGATCTGGCACCTGCTGTGAGATCGCTGCTCGTTACACACAGTGCTGGTTCGTTTTTTTATTGTTGCTCTCCCGCTGATAAGCACACATCGCTGTGTGTGACAGCGAGAGAGCAACAATCCTGAATGTGCAGGGAGCAGGAGCCGGCGTCTGGCAGCCTGCGGTAAGCTGTAACCAAGGTAAACATCGGGTAACCAAGGTGGTTACCCGATATTTACCTTCGTTACGAGCCTCCGCAGCTCTCACGCTACCAGTGCCGGCTCCTGCTCCCTGCACACGCTAAGCTAAGCGGTGTGCGCTGGTAACTAAGGTAAACATCGGGTAACCATACCCGATGTTTACCTTAGTTATCAGTTTCCGCAGCTTTCAGACGCCAGCTCCGTGCGCACGTCGCTGCTGGCTGGGGGCTGGTCACTGGTGAGATCTGCCTGTTTGACAGCTCACCAGCGACCATGTAGCGACGCAGCAGCAATCCTTACCAGGTCAGACCGCCGGTGGGATCGCTGCTGCGTCGCTAAAGTGTGACGGTACCCATAGCGTAGCCTGGTTAAACATCAGTGTTACCATTTCAAACAAAGCCTGCTGTGATCTTCCCCCTTATTACACTGCCTGCTTGTTATTGGGCATCAATATTCAGAGGGGGACGGGGATGTTTTCAGTGAAAAATCTCTGCCCCCCAACCTCTGTCAGTATAGTTGACATTTACATAAATCGCTGCCATAAACTTTACTAGTTTAACATGCTAAAACTCATGAATCATCTTTAAAAATCTGAGCCAACTTTTTACTCTTTTTCCTATGTGTAGGATAAGTGATAGCTTCCACATCGCTTGGTGTCTGAATGGTAAGGCTCTGTGCCCACGTTGCGTATTTGCATACAGTTACGCTGCGTATTGCACCGCAGCCTAACTGCATGCGTCCTGCGTCCCCAGCACAATCTATGAAGATTGTGCATAATCCATGCATGCTGCCAAATCGCTACGTTCTAAAAAGCAACATGTCACTTATTCCATGCACTTTGGATGCAGCCCGCGCTCTATGGTGGGGGCTGCATCCAGAGCGCATGAAATTGGCTTTTTCACTGCATTGCAGTGTTTCTGCAGCGATTTGAAGCGCACATGTGCTGTCAAATCGCTGCAGACATTTCTGCAGGGACAAACAACGTGGGCACATAGCCTGACACCTTCACCGATCTTGAGAAAAGGGCATGAAAGGTGATGCGCACCTCCAGTGCATTCTCTACGAGGCTGGCAGATAGCCATGCACCCTAAAAGAAAACTAATGGGGCAGAAGTGCACATGCTCAACCTCTGCTCAGGTCATATGGGGCTTGTCAGCATTCAGAGCCAAAGAAATTAGAAAGGTATCCCTTTATCCTCTACCAAAACTTGGCACAAAACTTTTAAATTCTAGGAATTGCCTTGAACAAAACTTGAGGGAGAAAAAAAATAAATAAATAAATGTTTGCTACACATCTGAAAACAAACTAAAGACAAATATAGTCCCAGACATTCTAATATTAGAGTATCACAAATGCTTTAGTTGAATATCATCAGTTAGTTGGAAAGAGTAAGCATCCTGGCACATGTATGCAGATCTCACCTAATCAACTCTCAACAACCAGTTCTAGCTGAGTCCATGCTCTCCAGCTGTTACATAAAGTATGCTTGGATGGAGCTGGGCCTGCAGGCAGTTAAGAACACAAAACAACAGGGTGAAATGTGATTGGAACAGCCAGAAATGTGTATGATGTCTGTCATTTCTTATTAGAGAACAACCATACATAAAATACATCTCGTTCCCAACAGCAGCCCTCTGACCTCATGGAAGCCATGACGGCACTAGAGTCCAATCTCTCATGTTTCTTAGAAAAAGGGAAGTATCCGGCTGCAGAGAAATAAATCCACATTCAACTATTAAACTAAGAGCAGTCAACAGCTGACTAAGCAGTGCAGTGAACAGCTGCCAGCCACTGTGACAAAAGAGCAGTAATACCAAACTGCAAGATGACAGTTATCCTTTTACATACCGCGGACCATGGGAACCAGATAGAAGTGGCCAGACAAATTCAGTGGGCACTGCCAATTATCTCATGGAAGATGTGAGAATCCAACTGTACTGATGGCCAATGTCAGGGGGAAAGGGTTAAGCAAATTGGGCCTTAAAGGGAACCAACCAGCAGGGTTTTAACATATAAAGTAAAGGCAGTGCCATACTGGCTGTAGGAAGGCGAGTCAAATCATACCTTCAGTATAGAGACTGGATGTTTGCTTGCAGCATAAAACGTCATCAAAATGGTCCAGAAATGAGTGCACTGGTTGAGTGACATGTCCATCGGGGTGGGACTTTGTGGGTCTGGTTTTTAGTAATGATTACTCCCCTGGCTGCCTACCTCCCCTTTAGTTACATTTTCTCCCCTTTGCCGACGCGATTAGTGCAATGGCCAGTGCAGGTGTAGTATTTACACGTTTTTCTCCTACTCCATTAAAATGCACTGAAATCAGTGCATACACGTACCACAATCCCCAGCGCCATTTCACTGAGGACACACTGGAGATGACTGAAAAGCATCGGCGCACGCGCTGATAAAGAGAAAATTCAATCTGCACGAGCAGCCACTCATTGTCTGCAATAAAATGCCCTCCGAGATCACACTGATACCGGCACCATTTTATTGAACAGTTGGTGAAAAACCTGAAAATAATACAGCACACACCCCCAGCCATAGTGTTTTTCGTGGCAGCAGAGGAAAGAAAATTAAATAAGACGGGAGGCAGCCATGGGAGGAATCATTACTGAAGACATGACCCACAAAGTCCGCCCTGATGCCCATGCAACTTAAGGCTGCTTTCACACCTCCGGTTTCTGCAATGCGGTACAATCCGGCACTTTGCAGGAACATCGCAACCGTTTTTTTTTGCTGCCGGTTGTGATTTTCCTGCATAGACTTTAATTAGTGCCGCATTGTGCCGCATGGCCTTGCGTTCCGTCTGGTTTTTGCTGCATGCGGCAGATTTAGCCGATGCGTCGGCCGGATGGAACGTTGCCTGGCACGTTTTTTCGTGCGGCAAAAAAACCCGCATCGCGCCGCATTCGGCCGATGCGGCGCATTTTTCAATGCATGCCTATGGCGGCCGGATGCAGCGCGATGCGGCAATAACCGCATTCGGCCGCCGCATGCGGTTTTTTCCACTGCGCATGCTCAGTAGCATGCCGCAAGCGGCAAAAACCGGACTGGCCGCAAAGGAAAAACTTATGCAAAGGATGCGGTGTGTTCACCGCATCCGTTGCATAGCTTGCACAGCCGGATTGAGCCGCACTGCTCAAGCCGGACGTGTGAAAGCAGCCTAACCAATGCACTGATTTCAGGACCTTTGGATGTTTGATTGCAGGGGAAAAAAAAAAATCATCAATCTCTAAACTGAAGGTAAAAAATTGTTTAAAAAAAAACCTGACGCCCTCAGTGGTTGATGCCTTTTAATGGCTAACTGAAAAGATGGTAATAATAGCAAGTTTTCCAGACTACTCAGGTCTCTTCTTCAGGCTCAATAAATAAAATCTGAAGAGTCACATATTTATACACAACAACAGGACAATAGAATGGGGCAGTAAATAAAACAAGTTATGTGAAGCAGAACTATCACTATGGCAAGAGGACAAACTGTTGTGGCCATAAATATTGCTGCAGTTCAGTGTGAAAGTTTTATTGACCTCTGAGGTCTGGTCCAGGCCTGTGCAGTTCCAACTGTGCAACCTGAGTACATCAAACAGATCTGATATTAGCCTAAAGGCCCCGTCACACTAAGCAACATCGCTAGCAACATCGCTGCTAACGAACAACTTTTGTGACGTTGCTAGCGATGTTGCTGTGTGTGACATCCAGCAACAACCTGGCCCCTGCTGTGAGGTCGTTGGTTGTTGCTGAATGTCCTGGGCCATTTTTTAGTTGTTGCTGTCCCGCTGTGAAGCACAGATCGCTGTGTGTGACAGCGAGACAGCAACAACTAAATGTGCAGGCAGCAGGAGCCGGCTTCTGCGGACACTGGTAACCACGGTAAACATCGGGTAACCAAGAAGCCCTGTACTTGGTTACCCGATATTTACCTTTGTTACCAGCCTCCGCCGCTCTCAGCTGTCAGTGCCGGCTCCTGCTCTGTGCACATGTAGCTGCAGCACACATCGGGTTAATTAACCCGATGTGTGCTGTAACTAGGAGAGCAGGGAGCCAGCACTAAGCAGTGTGCGCTGCTCCCTGCTCTGTGCACATTTAGCTGCAGCACACATCGGGTAATTAACCCGATGTGTGCTGTAACTAGGAGAGCAGGGAGCCAGCGCTCAGTGTGCGCTGCTCCCTGCTCTCTGCACGTGTAGCTCCGTGCGGTGGTAACCAAGGTAAATATCGGGTTGGTTACCCGATATTTACCTTAGTTACCAAGCGCAGCATCTTCCACGCGGCGCTGGGGGCTGGTCACTGGTTGCTGGTGAGCTCACCAGCAACTCGTGTAGCGACGCTCCAGCGATCCCTGCCAGGTCAGGTTGCTGGTGGGATCGCTGGAGCGTCGCAGTGTGACATCTCACCAGCAACCTCCTAGCAACTTACCAGCGATCCCTATCGTTGTTGGGATCGCTGGTAAGTTGCTTAGTGTGACGGTACCTTAAGGATAGTTCATCAATATAGTTTTGGATGGGAACAAAATATAGCTCCATTTAGAGCCATAAATGAAATCCCATAGATTTCTATTAGGCCCCCCCTGTGCCCTTGCTGAATTTCGTATTTCTAATCTGAGCGGTCATGTTTTGGGGAACCCAGGGCAGCTTAGGCGTTGCATACAGAAGCCAGCAGTACTTCATCAACAGGAAAACAAAGGAAAATAAAAAAACAAGCGCATATTACAAAATAATCACACTGATTGCTGCTATCAATTAGTTTACTGTAGCTCGGGCATGTTTTAAATTAATCCCTTGTCACAGCTATATTGGATGGCTTCAAATACAATCCAGAGCAATGTTCAAAACCCTAAATTGTATAGAGAGCTAGGGCATCTATGGAGACGTGTCTGGTAACTAATGCACACAGGTCCCTACGACAGGTCTGAACAAAGGAAGGCAACAACATGAGGGAAGCTCCCATACAGCCCCTGATCGCAAAGCCGATACTGAGAATTGGCTTAAAACATGTGGGTCTAGACAGGCACAAGGGCAACATACTACAAAGACATCTATAATCATTAACCCCACAGTGACTGGCTGACATGCCATTTTATGATATTAACACCTTATTTTGGATTGCCATTTCTTTTTCCATTGTCAGAGCCACACAAGTGTTTGTTTTTTGAAAGATGAGCTTGGTTTTAGATAGTAATAGTTGGGAGACCGTTTAATTTTTTTCCAGTATAAGCTGGCAGAAATCTTATTTGCACTTTCTTCAGTCATCATTAAACCCCATGCTGCCAGAACCAGAGCGACATAAGGCTATGTGCACACAGTGCATTTTTCGCTGCATTTTTGCGCGTTTTTCGGGTGCGTTTTTGGCCTCAAAACTGCATGACTTTGCTTCCCCAGCAAAGTCTATGAGTTTTCATTTTTGCTGTTCGCACACAACTTTTTTTTAAGCTGCGTTTTTAAGCTTAAAAAAAAAAATGGACATGTCAATTCTTTCCTGTGTTTTTTCCCCCATGCAATGCATTGGAAAAACGCAGCAAAACGCAGAGATCAAAAACGCAGCCAAAAACGCACCAAATCGCGGTATAAACGCATGCGTTTTGCCACTTTTGACGCAGGTGCGTTTTTAGCGGCCAAAAACGCAGCGTCAAAAAACGCAGCGTGTGCACATAGCCTAAGAAGCCTTCTGCCTGTGTGCCTCTGTATACCTGCCAAAATGCCACAATCATGACCATGGAATCTACGGGGTTAAGATCTTAAGATTGGAGAGCGGAACCAAGCCATTGTAACAATCAGCTGTGGATGGTGCAGTCTCCGCTATTAAACCTGCTCCACCCATACTCCATATATTCATGGTGTATTGTGCTAACTACAGAGCGCAAGTGTTATGTTTACATCGGTGGAGGTGTCAGGAGGCAGACCAGACCCCCCCCTACACACCACTGACCTGAAATGGATGACATATCAAAGGGAACCTGTCATGTGCAATATGCACCCAGAACCATGAGCAGTTCTGGGTGTATAATAGTAACTCCTGCTTAACAGTCCATGTATACACTAACAAACAGATCTTTAGATTAAGTATTTCTAAAAAAATAGTTTCTTATCTGCTAATGTGGCCAGCGAATAAGTCGCAAGGGCATTACTTCCCTTGGCTGGTCGGCCCAAATAGCATGGTACCACGTCCCTGTGGGTGTACTAACATGCTAATGAATGCACAGCGACATGCACATACCGTACTCTTGATGACAGCCGGAGGCTGATTGATGTGCACTGCGCATGATCCGCAGTCCCCGGGACTCCCGATCATGCACACTAAATTGATGCCAGATGAAAGCTTCCCAGCTTCAGTGAGGTATAGGGTGCATGTCCAAAATGCTGGGGACTCCTGATCATGCCCAGTGCACATCCATCCGCCTCTGGATGCCATTAAGAGTGAGGTATGTGCGCATCATTGACTTCATTAGCATATAAGAAACGATCTTTAGAAATACTTTTTTTAAAGATATATGTATGCTAGTGTATACAAGGACTGTTAGGCAGAAATCACTGATCTGCACCCAGAACTGCTTGTGGTTCTGGGTGCATATTGCACCTGACAGTTTATTTAAAATACCAAGAAATCCCTTCAAATTGATTTACATGTTATACACTGAACGATAAGCTCATGAAAATCAATACTGACATCACCTGTTTTACTCATCTCTTGGTCAGTGCCCCCTCTGTAACAAAGAATTAAAGGGGTTTTACAGGTTTGGGGTTTAGGTTTGCAGTCAGAGTTGCTGTCCATTATCTTAAAAGGGAACTGGTTACCAGATTTGGGGGTAACTGGCGTTCACCACCACTGAGCTTTTGTATACAGCATTCCAGAATACTGTAAGTGCCCTGGCAGAGCTGTACAACGTACAAAACACTTATAATACTCACCTGGGGGGCAGACATTGCACCATCATCTACACCGCTGAGGGCAGATCAAAGTACTATAATATGCAGGCATGAGGAAAGGTTAAAGACCGTCCGCACATGCGCACTATAAGGCTATGTGCGCACGTTGCGTAAATACATGCAGTTACGCTGCGCTTTGTAGCGCAGTGTAACTGCATGCGTCCTGCCTCCCCTGCACAGTCTATGGAGATTGTGCACGGCCCCTGCACACGTGGCGTTTTAGAGCGCAGCGCTTCGGCTACTGCCGAAGCGCTGCGTTCTAAGAAGTGACATGTCACTTCTTCCGTGCGCTTTGCCGGCAGCTCCTGCTCTGTCTATGGCAGGAGCTGCAGGCAGAGCGCATGGAATCGGCTTCACTACGGACATTTCTGCAGCGATTTAAAGGGCACATGTGCTCTTCAGATCGCTGCAGAAATGTCTGCAGTGAACTGTACGCAACGTGCGCACATAACCTAATACTTTGACCTTCCCTGAACAGGGCAGATCAAAGGGCGCCTGCGCAGGATCTCAATGCCGGCTAGTGTGCATGACATAGGACGTGTGATGCACACAGGCCTCAGGAGGACGGTGATTGCCGCAGAGAGGAGGTGCTGGACCAGAGAGTAGCCAACACCCATCAAACCGGACCGCCCCTCAGGTGAGTATTATAAAAGTGTTTTTTTATTTACATTCTACACAGCGACCTGGCTTTTATACACAGTATTTTCAAATGCTCATAAGCGCTCACTGGTGGTGGCCGCAGCTTATAGTCACAAGTCCTCTTTAAATACTGTCTCGATCTTTGCAATACACAACACACTCAATGTGTTCTCCCTTTGTGACAAAGTTGAGAGTCTTTGATGGGTGCACTTACAAACCACCGATGCAGACTCAGGAGAGAAAACTCGGAGCATGCGCCGATGTTTGTACCAACACATACTGTGTGTCATCACTCGACAGAGTTTTAGAAAAGCTTCAGAGCGTAGCGGACTGAGAACATACTGAGCAGTACGACACTCAAGAGAGCAGAATCGATCTGTTCCGTCACTAATATCCAGTTTTAGACAAGAATGGGCGTTGAAACCAGCAGAAGGGATGGTCAGTAGTATAAGAGCAGCCCACCCACATACCGTATTAGACTCCCATATGCATTGTAGAAGTTTCAATAAATGAAATGTAACCAGAAGAGAAAAAAAAACAAATACCAGTTAATCTAGATCACTATATGTTGCATAAAGCACCGCTCCGACCAGACCTACCCTGAGCAATCAGTGGCCGCGTCAGATGACCCCTATTAAAATGTAGCTGGCGGTACACATATTGTGTCAAAAAAGGCCGCAATCTACCCTTTACTGTATATAATGCTGTGCCAGTTACTCCACAGTGCAAAGTGCAACCAATACATCAGCCGCACACAAAACCTGGTGCTAAACTTGCCATATGCTGAAATTAAGGAAAAAGATGTCATTGTTAGAAAAGAAAAAATGCGCCAAAACAGTGATCGGTATCAACGTTGCCTCGTCAATTCTTTCCAAGACACTTATTGTAACAAACATTAAATAACAGTGTGGTGTGAACATGATACATGGTGCCAAGTTGGGGCATATGCACATCCCAATATTTTCAGAAACTGCCTTTTATTTATTTAACATACTAGAATACCACAAATACAGCCAACATACATCCAACATTGAATGAATCCAACCTTACATAGGCACTCACAGAAACCTTCTCCTTAGCAACAGATCAAAAACAATTACTGTATCTATATGCGTTGTTACTAACCAAGAATCAGTATGTAGCTTGTTTCTAAGGAGCAACTGAAACGTGCAAGAAATAGCCGCTTGCATATCTCTTTAAATGTTTATATGTAGTGTATGTGGTTCCAGAAATAAAGACACGTCCTTTCTTCATTAACACCTTCAAGACCACATTCTTCTAATAGTCATAACTTTCTATTTTTCCGTTGACGTAGCCCTGTGAGGTCTTGTTTACTGTTTGGGCAGTTGAAAAATTTGTACGACACTATTCTTTAGACCACGTAATATACTAAAAAACAATCCAAGTTCGGTGAAGTAGTGGGAGAGAAATACCACCACTGCTTTTTTGGGTTCCGTTATTACAATAATCATTGTGCAGTAAAAATTACCCGGCAACATGATTCTTCAGGCCCCGATGATTAAAAATTACCTTTCTCTGGTTAATTTAGTTTCCACCTATGACTGGTGCTGCTCCACTGACTCTGGAACAGGTTTTGGTTTGTTTGTTTTTTTTCTTTCTTCTGAGCCCCTCCCCCCCTTTCCCCTTCAACCAACTGGACGTGTAACAAATTGTGTGGGTGTGGCTACGTTTTGATTGGCCAGTTTCAGAAAGAAAGAAAGAAAAAAAAACACCCACAAAGAAATTTTGTGGTATACGCACAGGTGGTTGAAGGGGAAACGGCACCCTTATTTCCGGGGGGTGAACCTTTAGAATTGAGAAGCACAGAGGAAAACAAAAACTTCCAGAATTAGTGGAGCAGCACCAATTGGAGGGGGTTCACAAATTAAACTAAAAATGCAGTTAAACGTCCTCTTTAACCCCTTCACACAACCTTTTGTACCTGCAGGTCACGGTGCATGTATGGAGCGGGTTCAGGAGCTGTGGCTGCTCCATACAGGGCAGATAATGGCTGTAATACATGGATGTCACCTGCCCATGACAGCAGCAATCTTCACTAGCCGCAACGGCTTTTTAACTGTTTAAATGCTGCTGTCAATCACGGATAAAAGCACAATCTCTGGATCGGTGAATTATTTTGGTAGCCAGGGGCCTGCTAAAGGCCCTTCCATCACTACCATCTTGGTACTCCTCTGAAGCACAGCTAGACTAAGCTTCCCTAAAGACCAGCATTTATATTATGTACTGCAATTCCTTAGTATTGCAGTATACGGCACAAATTTAAATAATGACTGCTCAGACCAAGTACAGGCGTCTCTCGGTGCACCCTAAAGGCCCCGTTACACAGTGATGTCGTTAGGGAAAATTGCTGAAACGTCATAGGTTTTGTAATGTAACAGCGACCTCGCTTAGTGTGACACATAGCAGCGAGCGGCCCCCCGCTGCGATATCGCCGATCGTACCTAAACATCCTGGTTCATTTTTTGATAGTTTGTGTCCCACTGGGCAGCATGCATCGCTGTGCTTGACGCCATAACAACGACGAGCGATCTGGTTGGCACGCCTGGGTAGAAACAATACACCTCTACTGAGATCTGAGTCGTCAGAAAAGCTGCAGTTTGACAGGGTCCTAACGACCGCCAAAGTCATTATAGGGATCCCCGTATCGTTGCTGCATCGTTAATTAGTTCTGCCTGTTTGCCAGCTCACTAGCGACGTACCAGCAATCCTGACCAGGTCGTATCGTTGTCAGGATCGCTGGAACGTCTCTACGTGTAACGGGACCCTTAGTGTGACCAAACATTTAAGTGCACCTTCCCACCTACTTGTTTTCTATCCATTTTCAGATTCTAGAAAGACATACCTGTCAAAGAGGGAGTGTGAGTAATGAGGGAAAACTGGTAGGTGGGAAGGTGCACCAAGCCCCTGTATTTGGTTTGGATAGTCACTGCATTTCCCACAAATAAAATGCAATTTTGTTTGGGGGGGATGTCACATGTGTCCCAAAATATCACAAGTGCCCCAAAAGCAATGTCTCACGTGCCCCAAAATAGTGTCCATGGAAACTATAATTCGGCCTGCAAAAAACAAGCCATACACAGTTTTATCGCTGGGAAAAAGATAAAAAAAAGTTACAGGAAAAAGCTTCAATTTTTTTCCCTGGTTTTCAGTACGTTACAGTAAAATTAATGGGTTTTATACCACACTTCAATTCATCTCACAAAAATGAAAAATAAGCCTTCATACAACAATATTGACTGAAATATGTAAAATGATGGCTCTTGGAAGAGTTAAAGGCAATACCAAACGTAAAGTTTGTCTTTACATTTTAGGGACTAAAAAAAAAAAATCGAATGTAACGAAAAAAAAAAAAGTGTTCTGTCAGTTTCTGAAATCTGTAACTTTTTCTGTCGACGGACCTGTGTAAGGGATTTTTCAGTGGTGATAGCATTTTGGGGAATATATGATATTTTTACATAACATACTGATACGGAATTTTGATTGTAAGCCTCAAGACAAATGGATGTTGTTTATTGTTTCTTGCTTAGGTTACAGGCCACTGCTGCACTATATGTTCTGTTAGTCTCCTAGGCAAGAAGTTAAGTACTTACAAGCTCTATTCTATAGCACTTGGAAGCGCTCCTCTGAAGCCAGTCAGATAAGTGGATCAGGACAGTACCAATGTGACTGGCCTGGACCATACACAATTGCCAGAGATATTCACCCCTGGACACTAAACAATGTCCAGGTGATGTTAAACAGAAAAACTAGTTGAGCATATGCTCTGTCCGAAGTCTATGGCACTGCCCAAAATAGTCATGTGCTGCGCAACTAGATGCTTCTAACAACTGCTCCTAGCCACAGACTAGTTGCCAAAGGAGAACAAGCTAGAAGAAGCACAGAGAGGGTTACATGGTCACCGTAAGAATTGCTGAAACGCTGAGGAGTCTGAAATATATATGATTAGAGAAGCATGATCAGATCTTCACATTAGACTAAGTGGTCGGCCAAAAAAAAAAAAGTTATGTCCATTTTTTTATGAGCCAAAATCAAATTTTTCACACAAGTATATGGGAACATACAAGACACGCAGAGCACGGATGGAATCTGTGCTGATTAAAATTCTAAGCTTGGCTTTTCCGCAGCAAACACTGACCTGCAACGCGGCTTTCCAGACCGCAGCACGTCAATTGTTTGCTGCGGAATCGCATGCGTCCTCCGTAGGGAGAACACAAGCAGGAGACCGCAGCGCACTGAACCCCGATAGTGGGTACTGACAGCTGCGGTCTCCTGCGGAGAAGACGCGCGCCCCCTCCCCTGTCAGGACTCGCTGTGCTCTGAACGCAGCAAGTCCTGATCGTGGGCACATACCCTTATTCAAGTAGGCTGTTCAGATAAGAGGGGTTCTCTCATGGACCAAATTTTTGCATCCAAAAATAAATAAATTGGATTCCATACAGATCAACTATATAACATCCAATTATTAGATACATATCAATTCTTGAAGAAAGCTGGTTTTATAAATTTTAAAAAACATCGAATTGAAAAAAAAAAATATATATATACCATACGAATTAAGATGAACAATTTTTCTGGATGAAAGATGAAAATTGGAGGATTTCTATACACTCTTCTGCACTATGCTAATGGATAGGATAAGATAAAAGCATTGCTGGTATTACTAGCTGTCCATGTTTTAACAAACTAGGAAAGAAAAAAAAAAAAAAAAACAGACTTCTTAATGAAGCCTTATAGTTCTTAGGGGTACTTCACACACAGCGAGATCGCTGCTGAGTCACGGTTTTTGTGACGCAGCAGTGACCTCATTAGCGATTTCGCTGTGTGTGACACTGAGCAGCGATCTGGCCCCTGCTGTGAGATCGCTGCTCGTTACACAGCCCTGGTTCATTTTTTTTATTGTTGCTCTCCCGCTGATAAGCACACATCGCTGTGTGTGACAGCGAGAGAGCAACAATCCTGAATGTGCAGGGAGCAGGAGCCGGCGTCTGACAGCCTGCGGTAAGCTGTAACCAAGGTAAACATCGTGTAACCAAGGTGGTTACCCGATATTTACCTGTGTTACCAGCCTCCGCAGCTCTCACGCTGCCAGTGCCGGCTCCTGCTCCCGCTAAGCTAAGCGGTGTGCGCTGGTAACTAAGGTAAACATCGGGTAACCATACCCGATGTTTACCTTAGTTACCGGTGTCCGCAACTTCCAGACGCCGGCTCCGTGCAAGCGCAGCGTCGCTTGCACGTCGCTGCTGGCTGGTCACTAGTCGCTGGTGAGATCTGCCTGTTTGACAGCTCACCAGCGACCATGTAGCGACGCAGCAGCGATCCTGACCAGGTCAGATCGCTGGTGGGATCGCTGCTGCGTCGCTAAAGTGTGACGGTACCCTTAAGAAGATCCAGCCAGTGCTTGAGCCTAATATAGCATGATAACAGCAATCAATGCCCTTTAAAGAGGACCAACCTCCTGGATTTTGCTATATAAAGTAAAGGCAGTGCCATACTGGCACTAAGATGCTGTATCCAGGCATACCTATTGAAAAAGATCCAATGATTGGTTGATGAACCATCTTTAATCAAAGTTGCTGAAGTGCACTGCACTTTGACGGGTGCAACAGGGACGAGCCTTTGTGGGTCGGGTCCTCATTGTTTATTCCTCCTCTGGCTTCCTCCTGGCTTGCCCCCTTTTTTTATTTGAATATCACGCCTCATTGACATTGCTGTTGTTGGCGGTGTATGCACACTGCCACAGTACTTCTGTCTTAACTAAAATGGTGCCAGAGTCCGCTCATGCACGTACCATTATCTTCGGCGCCATTTTATTGAAGCCTATGAGCGGCAAATATGCGCACATGCGCCAATGGCTCTCGTAGTCTTCACAGCAGTGTCTTCAAAAAACGCGACCAAGATAGCGGTTTGCGCATGCGCGGACTCCGGCACTATTTTAATTAAGACAGAATTAATGTGGCAATGCGCACGTGCCGCCATCAATAGCAATGGCGGCGCAATATTCAAATAAAGAAAAAGGGGGCAAGCCAGGAGGACGGCAGAGGTGAAATAAACGATGAGGACCTGACAAAGTTTGACTTAACACATTTCATCAACCAAGCAGCGGATCTTTCTACAATAGGTATGCCTGGATTCAGCATCTTAGTGCCTGTATGGCTCTGCCTTTAGTTCATATCAAAAGTTCCTAGTAGTTGGCTCTCTTTAAATCCCTTAAAGAATGATGTCTACGGCGGCCACTGTTCAGGGGGCTTCCTTTAGCGCACTACCTATTTACCAAAACTGTGGTGTAACTACAGCTACAAAATAAAAATTACATTTTGTGACCGTAAGTAAACTACTATAAGGCTATGTGTGCACGTTGCCTTTTGTGTGACCAGAAAGACAAAGCGTTTTTGTGCATTTCTGGCCGCTAAAAGATGCACAAAAACGCACCCGCAATAAAAAACCACATGCGTTTTACCGCGTTTTTTCCAATGCATTGCATGGGAGAAAAAAAGCTGGCAAAAAACGCAGAAATAATTAACATGTTGCCTAAAACAAAACTGCACTGTGCGGACAGCAAAAATGAAAAAGACTCTGCTGGGGAAGGAAGTCATGCAGTTTTAAGACCAAAAACGCACCCGAAAAACGTGCAAGACTGCTGCGAAAAACGTAACGTGTGCATATAGCCTAAGACGTTAAAGGGGATTGTCCACTTTTAATAGCATTCTCAAATAAACCAGGGTGCTAAGACAAAAAAAAAAAAAACATCCAATCCAATGGACCAATGCCTCTGCTACATACTGCTATGGCACACTCTTGGGCTTCGTTTTCTGGGGAGCAGTATTATATGATGGTTTCAGTCAATCTGCGACCACTAATGGCATGCAGCTTGCTATTCCATCAGAGCAAAAGAATAAAAAAAATGTTGTGCACCAGCCGGAATGACACGGCTGCAGCAGTCATGTGACTCTGCCGGAAGAGGAAGCAAGAAGCCTGGAGGGGGATGGCGGCAGTAAAGTGAAGCAGCAGCGTCAGTCCCCTGGGCCCACAGAGAAAGCTTTTAAAAGTAATGGATAACACTGACATTTAGTCATCCTTTTATAGTTAGCGGCCCATGAGCTTCGGGTTTATACTATAGTAAATACTAGAACAGCATTTCCCATATAATAAATTTAAACGGACGTATGCTTCACTTGCAGAGTGCTGTTCATCTGTTATTCCTCCTAAAAATGTATTAAGAATCTGGGCATTCTGACGGCACTCGTCAGTAGATTGTGCCCCACAGTGCAACCCTGTCCAGTTAGGTGCCACAGAGCATCGGGTGCACAGCGACTCTGCAGTGGACGCCGCAGAATTCAGCTGAAATATTAGAACTTCATGGCAATTACCAGAAAATTTGAGATATTTCTAGTACAGCTCAAAACTTATATAATTTTTGTGATGCGGCAATATCAAAGCATCAATTTTATAGGCCTTGTATCACACATCCATGATTTGGTGTCCATACCCCCTCCTGTAGTGACTATGCCTCATCCACCATTATTTACGTGATCTCTGTAGTCCATCACTAGCCCAAGAGATCACTGACTGTCTGCATCGGTCAAGAGAACGATGGACTGGAGGTCACTGCAGAACCGGCAGGGGATGCAAGTAACTCATTATTATTGCACATTTCCTGTACTTTACCTAAGAACACCAGACAACCTCTCAAAATCAATGAGTAGATTGTGGTTAAATTGCTCCTCAAATTTAGCTCAACAACCAAAAATAAATTGCCAATCTGCCCACTGCAATTTTCCATGGTCCTTCAGAACTCAAAATTGCCCCATCTCACGTAAAAACATTTCCAGGATATTTATCCATGCAACATATTCCTTGCCTCCTGTTCATTCCTGGGCTTGTAGAGGCGGATGTGACGAGCTGCAAGTGCATTCGTAGCCGACACACAGTGAATCTGATCTGTATTCACACCTGTGAATGAACAGGAGGCCACAGTGTAAGCAGTCACATGGGAAGATCGGTGGCCACAAGGGCTGTGTGCCTGCACAACTGGACGTTTGTTTGTGTTTTCACTGTTTTATTTACTTGATACAAAAACTGATTGACAAAGTTCAAAATGACAAATAAAATAAGACTAATTGTGCAATACATAAAAACATACATATATACATACACACACACACACTACATATACGACTCCAGTTCAAAACATTAACAATGACATACAAAGCCATGCAGAACCTGTCTCCCCCCTACATGTGACCTAGTCTCCCGGTACCTACCTGCACGCAAACTGAGATCCTCACAAGATCTCCTTCTCTGCTCCTCTCTTAGGCTGCTTTCACACATCCGGCTTTTGCAATGCGGCACAATCCGGCACTTTGCAGGAAAACCGCAACCGTTTTTTTTTTGCTGTCGGTTGCGTTTTTCCTGCATAGACTTTAATTAGTGCCGCATGGGCTTGCGTTCGGTCCGGTTTTTGCCGCATGCGGCAGATTTAGCCGATGCGGCGGCCGGATGGAACGTTCCCTGGCACGTTTTTTGCTCCGGCAAAAAAAAAACGCATTGCGCCGCATCCGGCGCATTTCCCAATGCATCCCTATGGATGCCGGATGCGGCGCGATGCGGCAAAAACCGCATCCGGCCGCCGCATGCGGTTTTTGCCACTGCGCATGCTCAGTAGCATGCCGCAAGCGGCAAAAACCGGACCGGACACATGTAAAAAAACTTATGCAAAGGCTGCGGTGTTTTCACCGCATCCATTGCATAGGCTTCACAGCCGGATTGAGCCGCACAGCTCAAACCGGATGTGTGAAAGCAGCCTTATCTCCTCTTCCCACAATCGCGTACAAGATTTCTCCTGTGCATCCCCCATACTCTGGAATGCTCTACCTCAGCAAATCAGACTCTCACCTACCGTGGAAAGCTTCAAAAAGAACCTCAAGACCCACCTCTTCCACCAAGTCTACAACCTACAATAGCCCTCAGTCCAGTAGACCACTGCGCAACCAGCTCTGTCCTCACCTATTGTACCATCACCCATTCCCTGTAGACTGTGAGCCCTCGCGGGCAGGGTCCTCTCTCCTCCTATACCAGTCTGTTTTGTACTGTTAATGATTGTTGTACATATACCCTCTTTCACTTGTAAAGCACCATGGAATAAATGGCGCTATAATAATAAATAATAATATATATTACACACACGTAACAAAAGTGAAGCAGTCACTCAAGAGAATCACACTAAAGTCATCTGAAAACCCGAAAAATAAACAAAAAGCTGAAGAACATTATGAATAGACTGTCATTGAAGAAAGAAAAAAAAAAGAAGACCTAACCACTGGTGAATAGGTGCATTTCCTACATAATAGAAATGTCAGATATATTAGATTACTAGATACCCATCGGCTCAGATGATTTGTAGAAGACTGGCTAAACAAAGCCAACTCGGAGGCATAACATCACACAACACATGCCTACAGCAGGTGTCAAACTTCCTTTGTGTCTGGGAAAGGAGAAAATAAAAATCACAGTCCAATATCAAAATGCAAAAAAAAAAAAAAACAAACCCTGAAAAATAAATAAAAATGACAAATCAGAAATTTCCTGAGGCTGTGCTATCAAATGATGCAATAGAGAAGTTTCAAAGCCTCCGACCAGCACTGCATTGTAGGAGTGGCAGCAATAAGACAAAGAATGAGGCAAGTGGGCACCAGACAGATGTTACACCCGCAAAAAGAAGCCTCACTACATCCAAAACATCTCACCAGAGGGAAAAACAAAGAAAACAGTGGGAGAATTCCTAAACGAAGCGGCGACAATAGGGTGTGGAGAAGATGTCATTGTCACATGGAGCTGCAGAGCCCTGGACCTGGACACTGGTCCATCACTCAGCCATGGCACAATACAGTGACACAGGCGCAGAATGCCACCTTTGTACAGACAGCTCACACTGCATGAAGGCGCCGGCATAAAGTCCACGGGACGCCCGGGAAGGTATCTCCACATCACACAGCACAATCAAGAACTACAACTAACAGCAAAGTTCACGTAAAGTCCGTCCAGAAATGTGCAGCGAGGGGCCGGGCGGCTGCAGAACACGGAAATGCCAAATATCAAAAATTCAACAAGTGTGTAATGCAACAAGCAAAAATGAGTGCCCCCTGTATGGCTGTGGGTGTACAGGGTCCTGTGATGGCTGATAGCAGCCGCCTTACTCCACCCAGTCTGCACAGCATCCATCCTGCTCACCACAACACACAGCATCCCTTCTATTCTTTACCTGCAGCACAAGAGGAGCCTTTATAAGATAAGATGAAGAAATCGCCCCCTCACCCTACATAGTCTGGAATTCCCTGGCTAGATCCATAGCAATAGCAACAGCCTTGTGATATAAAACATCCCCCCCAAATTGTAATTAAGTCCCCCAATGATGCGGGCCAGCACTGTACACAGGTGGAGGTCCTGTGTCCACCACACCCACACAGACTAGCACTGTACACGGGTGGAGATCTTGAACCCACATATTCCACAAGGAGGAGCACTGTACACTGAGGTCCTGTGCCCACCTCACTCTACATGGAGGAGCACTGTACACCCGTGGAGGTCCTGTGCTCACATACCCGAGGAGCGATGTACACGGGTAGAGGTCCTGTGCCCACCTCACCCCACACGGAGGAGCGATGTTCCCGGGTGGAGATCCTGTGCCCACCTCACTCTACATGGAACAGCGATGTACAGGATGAGGTCCTGTGCCCACCTCACACGGAGAAGCGATGTACAGGATGGAGGTCCTGTGCCCACCTCATCCCACACGGAGGAGCGATGTACCCGGCTGGAGGTCCTGAGCCCACCTCATTCCACACGGAGGAGCGATGTACCCGGCTGGAGGTCCTGAGCCCACCTCATCCCACACAGAGGAGCGATGTACCCGGGTGGAGATCCTGTGCCCACCTCATCCCACACAGAGGAGCGATGTACCCGGGTGGAGATCCTGTGCCCACCTGGAGGAGCAATGTACACAGCTGGAGGTCCTGTGCCCACCTCACTCTACATGGAGGAGTGATGTACCCGGGTGGAGGTCCTGAGCCCACCTCACCCCACACCGAGGAGCGATGTACCCAGGTGGAGGACCTGAGCCCACCTCACCCCACACCGAGGAGCGATGTACCCGGGTGGATGACCTGAGCCCACCTCACCCCACACCGAGGAGCGATGTACCCGGGTGGATGACCTGAGCCCACCTCACCCCACACCAAGGAGCAATGTACCCGGGTGGATGACCTGAGCCCACCTCACCCCACACCAAGGAGCGATGTACCCGTGTGGAGGACCTGAGCCCACCTCACCCCAGGAGCACTGTACAAGGGTGAAGGTCCTGAGCCCACCTCACCCCACACCGAGGAGCGATGTAAAGGATGGAGGTCCTGAGCCCACCTCACCCCACACCGAGGAGCACTGTACAGGATGGAGGTCCTGAGCCCACCTCACCCCACACCGAGGAGCACTGTACAGGATGGAGGTCCTGAGCCCACCTCACCCCACACCGAGGAGCACTGTAAAGGATGGAGGTCCTGAGCCCACCTCACTCCGAGGAGCACTGTAAAGGATGGAGGTCCTGAGCCCACCTCACTCCGAGGAGCACTGTACACGGGTGGAGATCCTGAGCCCACCTCACCCCGAGGAGCACTGTACACGGGTGGAGATCCTGAGCCCACCTCACCCCGAGGAGCACTGTACACGGGTGGAGATCCTGAACCCACCTCACCCCGAGGAGCACTGTACACGGGTGGAGATCCTGAACCCACCTCACTCCGAGGAGCACTGTACAGGATGGAGGTCCTGAGCCCACCTCACCCCGAGGAGCACTGTACACGGGTGGAGATCCTGAGCCCACCTCACCCCGAGGAGCACTGTACACGGGTGGAGATCCTGAACCCACCTCACCCCGAGGAGCACTGTACACGGGTGGAGATCCTGAACCCACCTCACCCCGAGGAGCACTGTACACGGGTGGAGATCCTGAGCTGGCAGGCCTCGCCTCAGACACCTGTATCTGGATTACAGGGGGATCCATCATCTCAGCCTGCAGGATGGCGCCCTCATAGAGGGCGGCGCAGTACCGGCTGCCATGTCCCTGTGGCCGCCCATACAGAGCAGCCGGTCCCTGCGCCCCATCTCCGCCCGCACTGACAGCTGCCGTCACAGGCTGCACACTGCGGATGTGGCGGCTCCACACCCCGGCCCCAGCCCCCCGCGGAGTGCAGGCAGTAACGGCTGTCCGCCATTTTGAGAGAGGAGAGAAGAAGATGAAGGAGGGAGGAGGCGGCGGCCACATCGGCAGGAGCAGGCCCGGCCGCCGCCTCCGTCCTCCCGGGGACAATGCGCGGTACACGGGCGGTGGCTGCTACTTACCGGGGAAGTCATCCGAGTGCGGCGGCGAGTGACGGCCTCTCCCGGCCACGGACGCCTCCTGAGGGAAGGTCTCCAGAAGGGCGGGGGGTGACGGGCGGGTGAGCGGGGGCCGCGGGTGTACACAACACAGCAGATGAGAGGGACAACGGCGAGAATGGGCAGGGCACGAGGCGCCGAGCGGACCGCGCTGTGTACTGTCCTCCAGCGATAACCCGTCCTGCGCTCCTCCTCTCACCGTCCCTTCCGCCGGGCACTCAGGGCAGCCGCCGCCGCGCTGTCAACGAAACGGAGCTCAGCAGCGCGGTGACGTCATATCAACCGCTGTAGGGAGGAGGGAGCGACCGGCCGGCTCCAAGGGAAGAGGCAGAGAAGGCGGGGCTGGCGGGCCGCGCAGGCGCACTACACTCTGCTGCTGTCTAGGCGTGGACGGCGGGAGAGAAGCCTGAGGAGGGAGGGATGACAATGGCAGTGACGCAGGGAGGGGGAAAGGCGCATGCGCGGATGGGACTGGCTGCAAAACAAGGTTTCACAAATGACCCCCAGATTGTTTCAGTTCTCTGCAGCCGACAAGATGTACGATGGGATTGTGCGGGACCAGTAATAATTTATTGGGCTACGTCCCCACAATCAGCGTTTGGTGAGATTTTGACTCTGGATAAAAAACGCAGCTACTGAGACTATGTTTACATACTGCATTTTTGATGCGATTTTGAGTACAATTTAGTCACAAAACCGTGCAAATCCTTATGCCAACAAAGTCAATGAGAATCCTGACGTCCTCTTCACACATTGCTTTTTTTCTCCTTGCAGATTTGAGGCAGATAATAATCTGCAGCATGTCAGTTCTCTCTCAGTGGGTTGCCATCCCAAATGCATGAAAAACGCGTGCAGAAAATGCAGCAAAAACGCAGCGTTTTTCCTGCCAAGAGATGCAGATTTGGTGCAGATATTTCTGCAGTGTGTGCACATAGCCTAATGCTATGTACCCAATGGACTCTGTACCCGCAGATCTTGCCTCAGAAAACCTCCGGATTTATCTATATTCTCTAGATAAATCCGCAGGTTTCAGCATGTACAGACACTCCCCATGTTATCCTATGGGACATGGGGAGCGCTGTGTCAGTGCTGCGGTATGTGCAGCTGTGGAATATGCGGAAATATCTGCGGAAATCCCGTCCTTCCACTATGAAGATAGAGGCCAGGACTACCGCAGGTAAAGGCGGCTTTACACGCTGCGACATCGTTCAAGCGATCTCGTTGGGGTCACGGAATTTGTGACGCACATCCGGCCGCTTTAGCGATGTCGTGTGTGACACCTATGAGCGATTTTGAATCGTTGCAAAAACGTTCAAAATCGCTCATCGGTGACATGACCCCCTCTTCTCGATTATCGCTGCTGCTGCAGCTAGCGATATAGTTCCTCGATGCTGCGGAAGCACACATCGCTAGGTGTGACACCGCAGGAACGAGGAACCTCTCCTTACCTGCGTCCGCCCGCAATGAGGAAGGAAGGAGGTGGGTGCGGGATGTTACGTCCCACTCATCTCCGCCCCTCCGCCTCTATTGGGTGGCTGTTCAGTGACGCTGCTGTTACGTCGCTGTGACGCTAAACAAACCGCCCCCTTAGAAAGGAGTCGGTTCGCCGGTCACAGCGACGTCGCTAGGCAGGTAAGTAGTGTTACGGGTCCGCGCGAATTTGTGCGCCACGGGCAGCGATTTGCCTGTGTCGCACAACCGATGGGGGCGGGTTTGCAAACTGATGGGGGCGGGTATGCACGCTAGCGATATCAGTCACGAAATCGCAGCGTGTAAAGCGGCCTTAAGTCACACGAATGTCCGCAGGTTTACCGCAGATATACCGCTGGAATCCCGCAGCAATGGATAGCTGCAGATTCCGGGGATCAGCTGCGGGAAACCTGCGGATATATCTGCGGGTATATTGCCCCATGGGCACATAGCCTTACAGTACCAGCACAGTGGACAGGATATATAGAAATCTGCTGCCCTCTGTGCTATTTCAGTACTCAGCGCAATGGAAAAACTTAGGAAACCTAATCTATATAACAAGGGCAGAAATTCTGCAACATCAAAAGCTCATGGTGTGAACGTGGCCTTACTGTCTACATGACTGGAGTGTGCGGTGACCACTCTCGCTAGAAAGACGCCATATACACATTAGATGCTTGTGCCATTCATTCAGCCATCCTCCCCCACAGAACCGTTTATTGCAGAGCGCTTCTGTGTTCTCTGTGACACAGCAGCCGGTGCTATATCTCTTGGTGAGCAATAACATTGTAAGTCCGAAATCAGACATCCCAGACTGGCATCACCCCTGATCATGAGTCAGTCAGTGCCCCATACACATTATTGGCCAAAGTCAGCAAGTGCGGTGGACATTACTCCAATGTGTGGGGGGAGTAGATATACAGAGGCTATAGAATGTTTCAGTTACAGAGATGATCAGATCATTTCACAGCACCGTGGCCTGTGGCCACAAGACAGGAGCCCTGCATACTGCCTCTTACCTGCCGGCATCTATTCTCAGCACCTCTTCTGATTAGTCAGCCCATCTTGATATCATTGTTTTTGGGTGATGCACCTATGATTCGCTCATCTCTAGTAATTTTTCCTCCAAAATTCTCTCATTAACATGTGAAAACATTTATGTTTATATTCTAATCCGTAATGCTATCAATCCACAACAATTACAGAAAGTTAATAGTAAAAAAAATCTAGTTCCAGGTGACCCCTTTAGGCTTTGCTTCACAGTGGGAATACCAGTATTACAAATCCCTGTGCCACTGATGAAGCCAATGTAACGGCGAAACATCAGAGGGAAGCAGAGTCAGGTGGTGTACTGCAGACACATAACCAGCATAGGAGGGTCGGAGAACAGTGCTCTCCTTCAGACAGCAATATGGGAAAAACAGGGTATCAGGGACTGAGCCCACCAGTTGCATTTTAGTAATTTAGTGGCATTGAGACTATCAGTCCATTCATTTATAATAATACCTATAGTTTTAGTTATGCCAGTTGATGTGGTGTAAGAAGGGTAAAAATAAAATGCTTCTGTCCATTTGCGCCGTGGTGTATGTATTTTAAGAGCGTGCCACACTATACGTCTCACTGTGTGTGGGACATGACAATCGCCATTTTTTTGCTAAGAGCCTATATGCCAACTTTTAGGTAAAGTCTTCCAGGAGGACACGGAAAAGCTCACCCCAATTTTTTCCCTTTTACCCCTTTGCACATTTTCAGGCCTTTATTCTTCTTTCACAATGCACTGCTTTGGGAAGATTCAGCAGGGCCGAGGTGATCTGCTGGTTGAATCCTGGAGGTCTTCACTTTTTCTTGGAGCTTCCCGGACATTCTGGAAGAGTTGGCCAGTGTGGCTAATGGAGCATTTACATACGTAGATAATACGCTAACAAGCATTTGTCTGGACTCTAGTTTTTAGTTACCTGCCGATGCAAATATGCCAGCAGATTGTTTCTAAATTCATTGTTGTAAACGGAATATGCTGCTGATAATAGGATACTGATAGGGGTACAGCATTACCCTATTAGCCACTGTAGTCTCCCTATTATTGTTTGTTGCCTGTCTTAGAGGCCAGTAAACGAGCACCGAACGTCTTGTGTGTCCTTAGTGGTGCACTGGTGGGCCTAATTTGGCTTGTCTAAGTGCTCCATAAGACACCAGCAGCCCAGATGATGAGATGGCTACCAATCTTGTTTCTTTAGTACAAAGAACTAATCAGTTTCCCCATACATATGATTTTTGTATAGATTCTTGCCCTTCTACAAAGTAAAGTGAAAGACTGATGGCAGCAAAGTTCAAATGTATTAATATGAAATTTATTAGTGATGTGGCTAGTTTGAGAATACTGGCATCATTTGTAATTATTAGTATGCTCAAAAATGACATTAAAGGCATTGCTTTTTTGTTTCTTTTGGAGTAATAGTTTAGTGGCCTTTCAGCTCATGTTGATACAGTTCTCGTTTCAATGTGGATAATGACACAATGTAACCAGCTTCCTCCAGCATCCTCACAAGGTCTTTTTCTTTTGTTTTTGGGTTGATATGCACATGTCTGACCAAAGCACATTCATCTCTGGTACACAGAACCCGTCTCCTTCCTAAGCGATATGATGGCTGGACATTCCCATCTTGTTTGTACTTGCGTATAAGTGTTTGTACAGATGATTGAAGCACCTTCAGATATCTGGAAATTGGACCCAAGGATTAAAGGGGTTATCCGGCTTCTTTGACTTTTTTTTTTTATTTCCCTATTGGGCTACATTGGGGCAGGTAAGTAGATAGAGACCACTTACCTGCCCTGCTGTCAGCCCCTCTCCCCCGGCTCACAGCGGTCATGTGACCGCTCCTGCCGCGATTTTGCTGCTTCCGGTCATTTCATGTCAACATGGGCAGGGCCATGTTGACATGCAAATGTGGAACAGCATGTCGCCTCCCTGCTGGGCGGGTACAGTGCGATGAGCCCCGCCCCCTTCCCTGCACCCTCCCACACATTCCCCCCGCACCTCTTTTACTCTCCAGTAACCTCCCCCTGCACTGCTGTGGGGTCCGTGACCTGGGGGCAGGGCCTGGCGGCAGCTGCCGTGGTGTCAGCGCCAGCACCGTGCCCCCTGCTCAGGATCACACATTCAAATGTACCGGCATCGCAGATCACAGATGCCGGTACATTTGAAAGTGCTGATGAGAAGCAGCGCAGCGCTGCTTCTCATCACTGTCCCTCCCGCTGTCTGTGCTCTCTTCAGCACAGCGGTGACATCACTACTGTGCTGATATGGCCAGAGCACAGACAGTGGGCGAACGTGCAGGAGCGGCGGGGACCGAGGACGGGTGAGTATGTACTCCCTACATGTGTTCCCTATGGGGGGGGGGTGGTGCAGAGCCATATGTGTGCGTGTGCAGAGCCATATGTGTGCGTGTGCGGTGCAGAGCCATATGTGTGCGGTACAGAGCCATATGTGTGCGGTGCAGAGCCATGCGTGTGCGGTGCAGAGCCATATGTGTGCGTGTGCGGTGCAGTGCCATATGTGTGCGGTGCAGAGCCATATGTGTGCGTGTGCGGTACAGAGCCATATGTGTGCGTGTGCGGTACAGAGCCATATGTGTGCATGTGCGGTCCAGAGCCATATGTGTGCGTGTGCGGTACAGAGCCATGCGTGTGCGGTGCAGAGCCATTATGTGTGCGTGTGCGGTACAGAGCCATATGTGTGCGGTGCAGAGCCATGTGTGTGCGGTGCAGAGCCATATGTGTGCGGTAAGCCATATGTGTGCGGTGCAGAGCCATGCGTGTGCGGTGCAGAGCCATGCGTGTGCGGTGCAGAGCCATGCGTGTGCGGTGCAGAGCCATATGTGTGCATGTGCGGTGCAGAGCCATATGTGTGTGGTGCAGAGCCATATGTGTGCATGTGCGGTGCAGAGCCATATGTGTGCGTGTGCGGTACAGAGCCATATGTGTGCGTGTGCGGTACAGAGCCATATGTGTGCGGTACAGAGCCATATGTGTGCGGTGCAGAGCATACGTGTGCGGTGCAGAGCCTTATGTGTGCGTGTGCGGTGCAGAGCCCGATGTGGGGCTGTTATTTGCAATGCTGTAGTGATACCAGGTCAGGTGCTGGGGAAGAATACTGACAGGGAATGTGTATGCAGGGGGCGAGGCTGGACACTGGGGTGAGGCTGGACATTGAGGCCGGGCGGTGCCAGCTCTGACAGGTTTTGCACAGGAAGTGGTCAGTTTGCTGGATCTGAATGTAAACAAGGAGCTGCAGAGAATAAAGGGATAATTCAAGAGGAAAAAAAGTTAGAAAACAAAAAATAACAATGTAGGGGTGATTTATATGAAAATACAGCACAGATAAACTCAAAAATTTTTGTTAAGCTAATGTCGGACAACTCCTTTAACCAGACTTGTGCAAGTCAACAATTCTGATTTGTTTTTACTTATCCATGATGCTACGCAAAGAAGCATGGTGTTTGAGGTGTGCATTAAATTACATCCACAGGTGTGTCTCTAATTAACTCAGATGTTACCAATAAACCTATCAGAAGCTTCCAAAGACATGATATCATCATATGGGCTATACCATATTGTTTAAAGGCATAGCACTCTTAAGCCTGCTTTACACGGGGCGACCGATTGTGCGATTTCACAATCGATCGTACCCGCCCCCGTTGTTTTTGCGTCACGGGCAAATCGCTGCCCGTAGTGCACAAACTCATTTAACCCCCGTCACACGTACTTACCTGCTGAGCGACCTCGCTGTGGGCGACGAACGTCCACTTCCTGAAGGGGGAGGGACGTTCGGCGTCACAGCGACGTCACACAGCCGCCGGCCAATAGAAGCGGAGGGGCGGAGATGAGCGGGACGGAAACATCCCGCCCACCTCCTACCTTCCACATAGCCGCGGGTCGGAGGTAAGTTGCTGTTCATCGTTCCCGGGGTGTCACATGGAGCGGCGTGTGCTACCCCGGGAACGATGAGCAATCGGCGCCATTTTAATTAAACGAGATTATGAAACCGAGCGACGAGTACACGACTCACGATTTGTGAGCGATACTGCGTCACTAGGAGGTGTCACACAGCCCGACGTCGCAAGTGATGCCGGATGTGCGTCACAAAAACCGTGACCCCGACGATGTATCGCACGATAGATCGTCTCGTGTAAAGCACCCTTTAGTGTATATAAACTTTTGACATTGTTCATATCTGTAGTATATATATTTTTTTAATGCTTCGGATCCTATACGCTGCTATATTAGTAGGGATTCTTTAAGGCCACACAGGAACTTTAAAATCAATTGCATTGAATATATTTTAATACCTATGGAAAAAAATGCAAGGTTCAGTTATAGATTTTTCCATCGTTATGTGAGCAGTTAAAAGCAAATTCCTGGCATGAAATATAATATTAGACACCATTTAGTCCTGGTTGGTAGAAATGTAGCTGGAATCTCCTGGACTGTCAGGCAATGCTTGTACCATCACATGGTGTTCTGTCTGATGACTGTGCAGGATCTATATATAATAACTTACTCTATAAAGATAGGTACAGAGGTTATGTCTTCATTTATTACTTATTGAGTTGTCCAGCTAAGAAATGCCCCATAATAAGTGGTGCTCTTATATGGTGGAAAGGCCAGGGTGAAACTGCATATTGTGCACCTCTTATAGCTACTTAACAGGAGTTTGTCAGTAGAATCAACCGTCCTAAGCCGTCTACATGCACATGCAGGTCATAGAAAGTTGGATAACTTGATATCTGTGATCTGATGTCTTGTTCCAGAGAAATCCACATTTTTCTCAACATGTAAATGAGCTGTTAAGCTCTTTGGGACGGACACTGATTTCCCTGAGAATCTGCCTCAAGAGCTTATTTTGAATAAAGGGGTGTTGCCAGTGTGAGACATGTAATGGCTGACAGTCTGCTCTCCTGCTCTACATGTCTCACACTGTCCCTATACATGTCCCTATTATTTAAAATATGCTCTTGAGACAGATTCTCAGTGAGATCTGTGTCTAGCCCATACATTTGACTGCTTTTGCACATATAGAAAAACATAGATTTTTTGTGGAATAAGATGTTGGATTGCAGATATCAAGGTACAGTGCCTTGCAAAAGTATTCGGCCCCTTTGAATTTTTCAACCTTTTCCCACATTTCAGGCTTCAAACATAAAGAAACATTTTAATGTTATAGTAAAGAATCAACAACAAGTGGGACACAATTGTGATGTTGAACAATATTCATTGCTTATTTTAAACTTTTGTAAAAAAATAATAAACTGAAAATTGTGGCGTGCAATATTATTCGTTCCCTTTACTTTCAGTGCAGCAAACTCACTCCAGAAGTTCATTGAGGATCTCTGAATGATCCAATGTTGTCCTAAATGACTGATGATGATAAATGTAACCTGTGTGTAATCAAGTCTCCGTATAAATGCACCTGCTCTGTGATAGTCTCAGTGTTCTGTTTAAAGCTCAGATAGCATCATGAAGACCGAGGAACACAACAGGCAGGTCCGTGATACTGTTGTGAAAAAGTTTAAAGCTGGATTTGGTTACAAAAAGATTTCTAAAACTTTATACATTCCAAGAAGCACTGTGCAAGCGATCATATTGAAATTGAAGAAGTATCATACCACTGCAAATCTACCAATACCCGGCCATCACTCAAAAAATGTCATCTCAAACAAGGAGAAAACTGATCAGAGATGCAGCCAAGAGGCCCATGATCACTCTGGATGAACTGCAGAGATCTACAGCTGAGGTGGGAGAGTCTGTCCATAGGACAACAATCAGTCGTACACTGCACAAATCTGGCCTTTATGGAAGAGTGGCAAGAAGAAAGCCATTTCTCTAATATATCCATAAAAAGTGTCGTTTAAAGTTTGCCACAAGCCACCTGGGAGACACACCAAACATGTGGAAGAAGGTGCTCTGGTCAGATGAAACTAAAATCGAACGTTTTCGGCACAATGTCAAATGATATGTTTGGCATAAAAGCAACACAGCTCATCACCTTGAACACACCATCCCCACTGTCAAACATGGTGGTGGCAGCATCATGGTTTTGGCCTATTTTTCTTCAGCAGGGACAAGAAAGATGGTTAAAATTCATGGGAAGATGAATGGAGACAAATACAGGACCATTCTTGAAGAAAACCTGTTGGAGTCTGTAAAAGACCTGAGACTGGGACAGAGATTTGTCTTTCAATAAGACAATGATCCCAAACATAAAGCAAAATCTACAATGAAATGGTTCACAAATAAACGTATCCAGGTGTTAGAATGGCCAAGTCAAAGTGCAGACCTGAATCCAATCGAGAATCTGTGGAAAGAGCTGAAAACTGCTGTTCACAAACACTCTCCATCCAACCTCACTCAGCTCCAGCTGTTTACAAAGGAAGAATGGACAAAAATTTCATTCTCTTGATGTGAAAAACTGATAGACACATACCCCAAGCGACTTGCAGCTGTAATCGCAGCAAAAGCTGGCGCTACAAAGTATTAACTTAAAGGGGACGAATAATATTGCACACCCCACTTTTCAGATATTTATTTTTCATAAAAGTTTAAAATAAGCAATAAATTTCGTTCAACTTCACAATTGTGTCCCACTTGTTGTTAATTCTTCACCATAAAATTTAAATTTCTTATCTTTATGTTTGAAGCATGAAATGTGAGAAAAGGATGAAAAATTCAAAGGTGCCGAATACTTTTGCAAGGCACTGTATCATTTTATTCAGCATACTATGACTTACATGACCATATAGACGACGTAGGGGGGTTGATTCTAGTGAGCGATTCCCTTTAGTCCAGGGTAGAATACCTTGGTTAGATAAAGACTAACAGAAGGATTTAAGGAGAATCTGTCAGCAGCCCTTTGTAACGTAATCTGAGGAGAACATTTGGTAGGGCCTGAGACACAGATTTTAGGGATGTATCACTTATTAGGCTGTAAGCTGTTGTTTTAATACAATGAATGTTTAATCACTGCCGGAATACGGTTCCCGTGAAAAATGGTCTGACGAAACCTCCTCCTCTGATTTGCAGCTTACTGTCAATATACATTATACTTAGAGAGCTGTGTGGGTGGGATTAGCTTTCTGAGCTCTGTTACATCTATAAACGTTTAGGCTATGTGCGCACTTACCGGATTTTGCCGCGGATTTTTCGCGGATTTGCTGCATGTTTCGCTGCAGAAAATGTTCATAACATCTCTGCAGTGAATCACCAGCAAATCCTATGGAGAAAAAAAATCCTGTGCGCACTGGGCGGAATTTGACAGCTGCATGTTTTGCTGCGGGAATCTTGCAGCAAAAACAAGTGCATGTCACTTCTTTTCCGCACATCGCTGCGGGATTTCACTCCATTGACTCCAATGTAATCGTGAAATCCCGCAGGGAATAACGCAGGCAGCAAATTCTGTGCGGTTCACTGCGTTTTCCTGCGTTATTCCCTGCGGTATTTTGCGGTTTACCTCCGGTAATGTACATCTCTTGCTTGCGGTTTTGCAGGGAAGTGATGTCATTACAGGAAGAGGAAGCGGAGCAGAGAGTAAACACACACACATCACAGACATAGAACACATAGACACAGACACATAGAACACACATAGAAAGAAAACGGAAATATAGAAAAAAAAGAACGTGGGCTCCGCTGCATATTTACCGTCCAGCCGAGGTAAGCACACAGCGGCGGCCCGCTATTCTCAGGCTGGGGAGGGAGAGGGGCAGGGGTAATGTCCCCCGCCTCACTCCCCCTCCGGCAGCCGAGAATATCAGCCGCAGCTGCCCCGGCACTGTCGCATCCATTATGCGGCAGCACCGGGAGTGTCCTCGGCTCTTCCTGCCGCCGTGTAGCAGTGGCGGTCAGGGTAATATAACAAGGGGTTAATGGTGATGGGGGATCACCGCCATTAACCCCAGGCTTGATCATGGCAGCGTCTATGTGACAGCTGACATGATCAACCCGTAAGTAAAGTGAAAAAAAACACAGACACCGAAAAATCCTTTATTTTAAATAAAACCAACAAGCCTCGTTCACCATTTTATTAACCCCTCCCGCAACAAAACTCCGGCGTAATCCACACAGCTCCGGCATAATTATCCACAGCTCCGGCTCCGGCGTCCTGCACTGCTGACATCCAGCCGCGACTGTCACAGACACAGGCTGAATGCAGCAGACAGCAGAGGTAATTACCGGTCATTTCCCACGGCCGGTAATGTGAACTCACTGCCGACCGTGGGAAATGCAGCGATCTGTCATCTATCTATCCCTCTATCTATCCCTCTATCTATTCTTCTGTCTCTTTATCTATCTATCTATCTATCTATCTACTATCTCAGAATTAAATGACTTTTTTTTTTTTTTTTTCAATGTGCTTTATTGCATTGAATGCAATAAAGCACATCCCAACCCGCACGCGGCAAAACCGCGGCAATACCGCGAATAATACCGCGGTAAAACCGCAGCAAACCGCGGCAAACCGCATGCGGTTTTCGGGTGCGGTTTCCCGCGGTTTTTTACCGCGGGTGCGGTAATCTTTGAGAGCATGCGGAATTTTCTCAAGGAAATTTCATTTCCCAGTGCGCACAGAGCCTTACTGTGTCCCCCAGTAAACTAAGTGATACATCATGGGAATCAAAGTCTTTTTTCCTACATCATGCTGCTCTCAGATAAGGTAATATAAACCTATTGACAGATTGCCTTTAACAGGAAAAGTTTAGCCTGCAGACGATAAAAAAAAAACACAATTTAAGGCTGCACTCACAGAAGCATATATTCCCTCATACTAGAAAATAGGATGGATTGACTATGCAAAGACAACTTTGCTCCGACTTTGAACCAAGTGTCATTTACCTTAATCCGGTTCTCTCAGCTATGAGAATTGGAGCACAAGTGCGGAGAAGATGGAGAGATTAATTTCTGTATCATCTTCAATATCTGTGTTGCCATAAATTGGACAGCACTGGGATAACATCAGTGCAGTCCGATGACTTCCTCGCACCCATAGACTTGTATGGTGCTTATGATCCGAGATGCTGCCAATCGCAGCATGCAGTGATTTTTTTCTCATTGAGAATCATGAGAAAAAAATCACTGATGGGCACTGCCCCATAGTATAATATTGGGTGAGTGCTATCCGATAAAACATTGGATAGCACTCAGCCGTGTTATATGCTTGTGTGAGCGAGCCCTAAAGGTTAGTATCCTAAAAAGCAAATAGAATGGAAACTTTTCTCTCTTTTTGTATCCAGCCTCCAAACATAAACAGGAATATTTGCATTAGCTGACTGCAAGCAGGGATCATGAAAATGGTGATCAGTTATGTTACATGCAAACAGAGTTGCTAAAGGCCACTGCGCAGACTGAAACAACCCTAACTGGATGTCTAAGATGACCACTCGACCTTTACTTCCTAAGCATCAATAGTATCATGTACCTCAATAAGATTCCGGGGAAGGTGCAGAGTAAAAATAAGGTAACCCAGAAGTACCTGTCTACCAGGAAAGCACTTGACAGATAGGCTGTAATATCAAGCATGGTCCACTTCAGAAATATCACCAATGGGAAATGCAAGCCCAGGGAAGCTTCAGATGGTTACACCCATGGGGTGCTAGGGTAGACATTGAATAACAGCATTGGAAACACTTGTTGGTAGAAAGGCAATGAACACAAAGTGTTTATATTGTAGAGGCAAGACTAGTGATCTCGTCGGTCTGCTCACTAGCCAGGATGAGTTTAGGGCAAACGAGGGCTTAGAATAGTGGTCGGCGATGGGGTGAAAGAACCCATATGTTTCTTTTAACTTTTTTAGTCACGTGTGTGACATTAGCCCAAATTTAAATGTAATGGGGTAGAATAGGTGTAACGCCAGCATCCCTGCACTGCTCCACTTCTCTCTCCTGGCAGGGACTCTGACCCACTCAACTTCAGATGCACATGTGTTCCTGCTGTCCTGGCACCCACCTATGCATACTGCACAAGCCTCCTGGCCATGTGCTTAGGGTGCACTCGCCAAGAGGCACTTGCTATTTAAGGCACCCTCCCCTGTAAGGAGGGGACTAATCAACTTTACTGTGTAGTTTGTTTATGCACAAGCTTCAACGTTGTCAGGTACCTGTTGCTCAACCCATTCTGCCTGTGTCTGAACTTGATCCTGTCCTGCCTGTACCTGAGCCCAAACCTGTCCTGCCTGAACCTGAACCCATTCTGTCTGTACCAGAACCCGGATTGCCGAAGCCTGAACCTGAACATGTCCTGTCTGTATCAAAACCTGAATTCATCCTGCCTGGCTCCAACCCTGCCCTGTCAGTCACCACTATCAACTCCCACCTGTTGCCCCGTAGCCATCCAGACTGCCCTCCCATACCTACGTCCCTGACTCTTGGGGTCAGCTGCTGCAGTTACATGGACTGCCTTGGAGTGGTACCTGGTGTCCACTGGCAAACAAGTCCAAACTCACCAACAGACGCTCTGGTGAGAATCCAGAATGCACATAGTCGCGCCCCTCTAGGGTAAGCCTGGTCCGTGGCACAGTGGGTCTACAGTAACGTACATGACAATAGGAAAGTAGTACATTTTTTGTTATTGTTTCTCTGTGTGTGTATTATGCAAGCTCTGCTGCACACAGCTCTGCTACATCCACATTTCCACTTACATACACAGCTCTGCTACATGCACATTTACACTTACATACACTGCTCATTACATGCAAATTTGCACTGACATACACATCTCTGCTTTATGAACAGTAAAGCCGGCGTCACACGCGCCGATATGCCGTGCGATCGCATGAGCGATCACACCCACCCCCGTCGTTTGTGCGTCACGGGCAATTAGTTGCCCGTGGCGCACAAAGTCGTTAACCTCTGCCACACGTATTTACCTCCCAGACGACGTCGCTGTGGGCGGCGAACATCCACTTCCTGAAGGGGGAGGGACGTTTGGCGTCACAGCGACATCACACAGCAGCCAGCCAATAGAAGCGGAGGGGCGGAGATGAGCGGAACGTAAACATCCCGCCCACCTCCTTCCTTCCACATAGCCGGCGGGACGCAGGTAAGCTGTGTTCGTCGTTCCCGGGGTGTCACACGGAGCGATGTGTGCTGCCTCGGGAACGACGAACAACCGGCGCAGAGAAGAAGAAACAATTTTTTGAAAATGAGCGACGTGTCAACTAGCAACGATAAGGTGAGTATTTTTGCTCGTTCACCGTCGCTCGTAGATGTCACACGCTACAATATATCAAACGATGCCGGATGTGCGTTACTAACGACGTGACCCCCGACATATCGCCCAACATATCGTACCGTGTGACGCCGGCTTTACACTTACATACACAGCTCTGCTACATACCGTTATACCTCAGATTTGATCCGGCAGTCTCCTGTGCTGTAGGTCATTTGCCTCTCCAATGAGCCACAGTCAGGTTTGGTCGCTGTCCTGGTTCTGAACACTTCGTTCGTGTTCATTGCCTTTCTGCTAAAAAGTGTTTCCAATGTTGTAAATCAGTCTTCCCTATCTCCCAGCTATTATAACTATTTAAAGCTTCCCCCGACTTGCATTTACCATTGGTGATATTTCTGAATATTTCTGCTTGGAATTACAGCCTGTGTGCCAAGTGCTTTCATGGTAGACGGTTACTTTTGGTTTACCTTATTTTTTATTCTGCACCTTCCTCTGTACTCGTAAGGAGATATGTGGTACCCTCGATGGCTGCTTAGGCAACAAAGGTCTCAGTGGTCATCTTAGACTTCTAGTTAGAGCTGTTTCAGTCGTCTGCGTAGAGGCCTTTAGGGACTGTGTCCATGTGTGCACTATAGTGCGCATGATATTATCACCAACCCACTTCATTTTTCATGTGTGCTTAGTGTCTATGGACACTGCGAATGCCTCGACCACTCGATTGCAATCCTTTACTTTGGAAGTGGCGGGGATTAAAAAATAGCAACAATATGCATTTGCCACCTCAGCAGAGGTTTCGTCCTATCTAAAGTTTTTCTTCAAACCTAAGGTAAAATTGCGAGACTGCTTTGACCGGGATCAATGTACGTTTTCCATTTTTTCCTCATCATGTAAACTGTATTTTCGCTTCCATCCAATATCTTTTGGACATAGGTTCAACGTGTAGGCATTATTATGTCTTTGCTTCATGGGGATCCTCAGGCTTGGGCATTTTCTTTGCCTGAGGATTCTCCAGTATTTACCTCTGTAGATGCTTTCTTTTCTGGGTCTCATTTATGATGACCTTAATGAGTATGCAGTTGCAGGTTGGTTCATCTTAATCATAAAGTGGAGAACTATTGCTCCCGGTTCAGACATTGGGCAGTGGACACCTTCTGGAATGATCCAGTTCTTCGTAGTCAGTTTTGTTAGGGACTTACTAGAAAGATCGTTTTCACTGGAAGAGGCAATGTCACTGGATGTACAGGACAGGAGTCTAGGGATAAAGACACATTAAAGGGTGTGACAGTGACTCCTCTTATTCTGTGGACAATGATGAACCGATGCAAATTGGGGCCTGTGGAGTCCAAGGTAGGAACTGAGCTACTCGTTTTTGCTTGTACTGTGGTAGTTCTGGTCATGGTATAATTAAGTGTTTCAAGTACAAGAATTAATTTCTTGAAGAAAAAAAAACAAAATGGATTTTAAGGAGTAATTACACAGGTTGTAAGAGTCGGAAATTATCTCTCATGCGTGCATGTGGACTGGTGTCTGTGAGTACTAAATCTGGGTTTATTGTCACCTCTGACAGTGATTTCGCTATTGAATGTGGGTACGGTGTTTCTACTCTCAGTTATCATATTCAGGTGTCAGCGATTGATAATTCTCCCCTTGCTCAAAGTCATGTTACTTCTATGGTCAAGAATGTATGCATGAAGGTGGGAGACTTAAGCGGGCTTTACACGCTACGATATCGTTAATGAATTATCGTCAAGGTCACGTTGTTTGTGACGCACATCCGGCGTCATTAACGATATCGCAGTGTGTGACACTTATGTGCGACCTAAAACGATTCTATTTAGCTTTGTTGTTCGTCGTTCCTGCGGCAGCACACATCGCTGTGTGTGACACCGCAGGAGCGGCGAACATCTCCTTACCTGCCTCCACCGGCAATGCGAAAGGAAGGAGGTTTATGTCCCGCTCATCTCCGCCCCTCCGCTTCAATTGGACGGCTGGCATGTGACGTCGCTGTGACGCCGCACAACCCGCCCCCTTAGAAAGGAGGTGGATCGCTGCCCAGAGCGACGTCGCAGGACAGGTAAGTCCGTGTGACGGGTGTTAGCGAGGTTGTGCGCGACGGGCAGCGATTTGCCCGTGTCGCACAACCGATGGGGGCGGGTACGATCGCTTGCGATCTCGCTAGCGAGATCGCAGCATGTAAAGCCCGCTTTACACACAGAATCCATTTCACTTCCTTCTTTACCTGCTAAACTGGTGTTGGGCAGACTCGAGAGATTTAGGGGCACTTTGCACACTACGACATCGCAAGCCGATGCTTGCGATGCCGAGCACGAGAGTCCCCGCCCCCGTCGCAGCAGCGATATTTTGTGATAGCAGCCGTAGCGAACATTATCGCTACGGCAACTTCACATGGACTCACCTGCCTTGCGACGTCGATCTGGCCGGCGACCCGCCTCCTTATTAAGGGGGCGGGTCGTGCGGCATCATAGCGACGTCACATGGCAGGCGGCCAATAGAAGCGGAGGGGCGGAGATGAGTGGGACGTAAACATCCTGCCCACCTCTGTCCTTCCGCATATCCGGCGTGAGCTACAGGACGCAGGTAGGAGATGTTCCTCGCTCCTGCGGCTTCACACACAGCGATGTGTGCTGCCGCAGGAACGAGGAACAACATCGTACCTGTCGCAGTCGCGTAATTATGGAATTCCCAGACACTACACCGATGATACGATTACGACGATTTTGCGCTCGTTAATCGTATCATCTAGGCTTTACACACTACGATGTCGAGTGCGATGCCGGACGTTCGTCACTTTCGACATGACCCCTCCGACATCGCACCTGCGATGTCGTAGTGTGCAAAGTGCCCCTAAGTCTTGGGGGGAGTTTTGTTCCTTAAGTTGCTTATCCAAGTCCTTTGCATCTGTGAGATCTCATCTTCCTAGGTTTATTCAGGATTTTGAGAATGTGTTTTCTGGGAGTGTGGAGTTCTTTCTCTACATTGGTCATATGATTGCACAAACGATTTCATACCAGGTGCCAAAATGCCTAAGGCCATGTGCGCACGTCTGCGTATTGCATGCATTTACGCTGTGTCTAGCACTGCAGCATAAACGCTTGCGTTCTGCGTCCCCAGCAAAGTCTATGTAACTTGTGAAAATTCCATGCGCATGTTGCGTTTTAGAACGCAGCAATTTGCAAGCTGAAATTTGTGGCCGAATCGCTGCGTTCTAAAATGCAACATGTCACTTCTTTTGTGCGTTTTGGATGCTTTTCCCACTCTGTCTATGGCAGAGCAAGCATCCAGAGCGCATGAATTCTGCATCCATTCCGCATTCAAAATAATTCCAAAACGCAGCTTTTCGGCTGCATTTTGAAACTCACATGCAGTGACAAAACGCTGCGTAATATTTGTCACGCAGAATGCAGACGTGCGCACATGGCCTAAGTCTTGTTTGTTTAATCTCTCTTCCAAAAATGCATCAAAAGAGTATATTCAAAATAGTCTGGCCAAGGGGTATATACAGTTAGGTCCAGAAATATTTGGACAGTGACACAATTTTCGCGAGTTGGGCTCTGCATGCCACCACATTGGATTTGAAATGAAACCTCTACAACAGAATTCAAGTGCAGATTGTAACGTTTATTTTGAAGGTTTGAACAAAAATATCTGATAGAAATTGTAGGAATTGTACACATTTCTTTACAAACACTCCACATTTTAGGAGGTCAAAAGTAATTGGACAAATAAACCAAACCCAAACAAAAAATTTTTAGTTTCAATATTTTGTTGCGAATCCTTTGGAGGCAATCGCTGCCTTAAGTCTGGAACCCATGGACATCACCAAACGCTGGGTTTCCTCCTTCTTAATGCTTTGCCAGGCCTTTACAGCCGCAGCCTTCAGGTCTTGCTTGTTTGTGGGTCTTTCCGTCTTAAGTCTGGATTTGAGCAAGTGAAATGTATGCTCAATTTGGTTAAGATCTGGTGATTGACTTGGCCATTGCAGAATGTTCCACTTTTTTGCACTCATGAACTCCTGGGTAGCTTTGGCTGTATGCTTGGGGTCATTGTCCATCTGTACTAGGAAGCGCCGTCCGATCAACTTTGCGGCATTTGGCTGAATCTGGGCTGAAAGTATATCCTGGTACACTTCAGAATTCATCCGGCTACTCTTGTCTGCTGTTATGTCATCAATAAACACAAGTGACCCAGTGCCATTGAAAGCCATGCATGCCCATGCCATCACGTTGCCTCCACCATGTTTTACAGAGGATGTGGTGTGCCTTGGATCATGTGCCGTTCCCTTTCTTCTCCAAACTTTTTTCTTCCCATCATTCTGGTACAGGTTGATTTTTGTCTCATCTGTCCATAGAATACTTTTCCAGAACTGAGCTGGCTTCATGAGGTGTTTTTCAGCAAATTTAACTCTGGCCTGTCTATTTTTGGAATTGATGAATGGTTTGCATCTAGATGTGAACCCTTTGTATTTACTTTCATGGAGTCTTCTCTTTACTGTTGACTTAGAGACAGATACACCTACTTCACTGAGAGTGTTCTGGACTTCAGTTGATGTTGTGAACGGGTTCTTCTTCACCAAAGAAAGTATGCGGCGATCATCCACCACTGTTGTCATCCGTGGACGCCCAGGCCTTTTTGAGTTCCCAAGCTCACCAGTCAATTCCTTTTTTCTCAGAATGTACCCGACTGTTGATTTTGCTACTCCAAGCATGTCTGCTATCTCTCTGATGGATTTTTTCTTTTTTTTCAGCCTCAGGATGTTCTGCTTTACCTCAATTGAGATTTCCTTAGACCGCATGTTGTCTGGTCACAGCAACAGCTTCCAAATGCAAAACCACACACCTGTAATCAACCCCAGACCTTTTAACTACTTCATTGATTACAGGTTAACGAGGGAGACGCCTTCAGAGTTAATTGCAGCCCTTAGAGTCCCTTGTCCAATTACTTTTGGTCCCTTGAAAAAGAGGAGGCTATGCATTACAGAGCTATGATTCCTAAACCCTTTCTCCGATTTGGATGTGAAAACTCTCATATTGCAGGTGGGAGTGTGCACTTTCAGCCCATATTATATATATAATTGTATTTCTGAACATGTTTTTGTAAACAGCTAAAATAACAAAACTTGTGTCACTGTCCAAATATTTCTGGACCTAACTGTATATGGCCATCCACCTCCAGTAGAGTTTTTCTTTAAAAAAAAAAAAAAAAAATGGAGGTTTGCTTCCATGATTGGCTTTACAGAGATTTATAAGATCACAGTGCGCAATCCATATTCTTTACCTCTTATACCTGACATGCTTAATCAACTAGCTGGACCCAAATGGTTTCTAAACTTGATCTTAGGGGGCATATAACCTCATACATATTTGGCAAGGTGATGAGTGGGAAACCGCGTTCTATACACCCGAGGGTACCGTATTTTTCCGAGTATAAGACGCACATTTTTCCCCCCAAATGTTGGTGGAAATTGGGTGATGCGTCTTATAGTCTGAATGTAGGGCTGCGGGGAATGAGGGTGCTGCGGTGGAGCGGGTCATCGGCGGCATGCGCAGGCTGTATCAGTGCCTGCCGTGACCACGTAGGCCCGCTCATTGCATATGCATGCATCCTCCTGCCCATCATCTCTCAGCGCTGAAGCCAGCACTGACAGGTGGGCGGGATGATGGGCGGGGAATGCGTGCATAATTAACAGCCGGCCCGTGTGATCACCCCTGGCAACTACAGCCTGGAGTGATCATGTGTGGCTATATTCACTGCCCCCCGCGCATCATCATCAGCGATGACATCATCGCTGTGCGCATCGCTCTCCACACACATCGGCAGACAGGAGGAAATTGAGATGCTGCAGGGAACGGTGACTGGCTCCTCACAGGTCAGCGGTGCTGCTGCTTGCACAGACAGGAAGTCGAGCGATGCTGCTGGAGTGAGGAAAGGTGAGTATAAACGTTTATTTTTTTCTGTGCCACAGGATACAGGCCATATACCAGGATGGGGGTACATAGCAGGATGGGGGTATATAGCAGGATGGGGGTATATAGCAGGATGGAGGGATATAGCAGGATAGGGGTATTTATCAGGGTGGGGGGATGGAGCAGGATGGGGGGGATATAGCAGGATGGGGGTATTTATCAGGATGTGGGTATATAGCAGGATGGGGGCTCTACCAGGATGAGGGACATATACACAAGGATGGGGATCATATACAAGGCAGGAGGATCATTAAAAGGATGGGGTACCTTAGTAGAGAATTTGGGGACATTACCCCCATAAGAGTGTCAGCAGCAGATCCTCGCCCCATAACAGTGTGTCATGACCACATTTTTTGCTTAAAATTTTATTTTCCTCCTCCTAAAACCAGGGTGTGTCTTATTGTCCGGTGCATCTTATAGTCCGAAAATATGGTAACTTTGAAAATTTGGTGATGTCGTTCGGATTGACTAATGCTCTGACAGTTTTTCAAAACTTCATTAATGACATTTTTTGTTGTCCGATAGATAGATTTGTTGTGATTTATATGAGTGACATATTGATTTACTCACGTTCTCATGAGGAGCATTATAAGCATGTTCAACAAGTTCTTCAAAACCTTCGAGACAATCATTTATTTGCCAAACTGTAGAAATGTCAATTTGAGGTTCAAGAGGTATATTTTTTGGGTCATTTGGTTTCTTCGTTGGGGTTTCATATAGACCCTGTTAATGTACAGGCCGTCTTGGATTCGATGCCAAAGTATACCGTCTTGGATTCGGTACAACTTATCCTTAAAGCATTGCAGAGATTCTTAGGTTTTGCTAATTACTATCGAAAGTTCATTAAGAATGTTCCAGTTATTGTAAAGCATCTTACTGATATGACCAAGAAGAGTACTGACTTTTCCTCTTGGTCTAAAGAGGCTGTTGAGGCCTTTGCTGTTCTGAAGACAGCCTTCTCTATGACTCTAGTCTTCAGTCAACCCAAAGTTGATTTGCCTTTTGTGGTCGAGGTAGATGCCTCTTCTGTGGGGTCGGTGCTGCTCTTTCACAAAAGAAAGATGACTTCCTTCATCCCTGTGCTTTTTTTTTCAGAAGTTCTCACAAGCCAAGCTAACTCTGATATTGAGGACCGAGAGCATCTGGTAGTTAAGAGAGCATTTCAGGAATTGAGACATTGATTGGAGGGTGCTAAAGATAAAGTGACAGTCTTTACCGACCATAAAAACCAGCTGTATGTTGACACCGCCAAATGTCTAAACACAAGATAGGCCCGTTAGGCACTTTTTTTGCTCGGTCTGACTTCTCTGTGACTTATCTCCTTGGATTTAAGAATCGTAAGACTGATGCTTTGTGACATAGCTTTGTTCTGGAGTTGAGGGACAAACATCTGGTTAAGATTCTTAGTGAAGGGGTGGTGGTGGGTGCTATGTGGATTGATCTCAAACATAGCATTCAGGAGGCTCAGAATAGTGTACCAGAGGGTTTTTTCTGCCACTTGGAGAGCTATTTCAAGGGCCTTTTGTTAGCAGAACGCTCATGAGGATATTTATGAATATGTCTGGAAATACAGAGTTTGTGCCGAGTCTAAAGTTTCTCGCCAGTCCCCAGAGGGTTTTCTTTTACCTAACAAGTTCCCATCTCAGCCCTTGACGAACTTGTCCATGAACTTCATCATTAATCTACCTAATTCTGGTGGTAATACTGTAGTGTTGGTGGTAGTGGTTCATTTGGTTCCTCTTCAAAGATTGCCTGTGGGTAAGAGTCTAGCTACATTATTCATCTTGCATATTGTGAAATTACATGGAGTGCTTAAGAACATTATTTCCATAGAGGGGTTCAGTTATTAGCTAGCTTTTGGTGTAGTTTTTGCTCCAAATTGGGTATTAAACTTTCATTCTCCTCAGGTTATCATCCCGAGACTAATGGACAGACAAAAACATTGAACCAAGAGGTAGAACAGTATTTAAGATGTTTTGCTTCATCTATATAAGGTATGGCAGGAGGTTGAAAAAAGTGTTCTGGTAACTTTTGACCATTTTTGCCCCCTGACCTGTTATGGTACCTCGTTCAATTTTAATTTAAGTGTGTGTCCTTTTTGGGCCTTTTAACTTAATTATTAAAAGCTAATTTTTAACAGGGTTTTTCTTTTGACTTCTTTCAACTTTTGACCGGACCAAGAGAACTTCAAACCGCAGACGTAGGATGGCTCCTGTGTTTGGGGTGGAAGACTTTGTTTGGTTATCCTCAAAAAAAATACCCCGTAAAGTAACATCTAAGAAATTTACTCCCATATTTGTTGGTTCATATAAGGTAATTAAAATCCTTAATCCTGTGATGGTCAAACTCTAACTTCTAATGGCATGGAGGATCAATATTTCCTTCCATTCCTCTATCCTTAAAATGTTTGAGGGTATGCCTGATCGTCTTGGGACATTTGTGGTAGATTTGGAGGAGGATCTGGAGTATGAGGTGAAGAGAGTACTGGGTGCCAGACACGTCAGACGCCGATTGCAGTATATTGTTAAATGGAAGGGTTACGGTTCGGAGGATAACTCCTGGGTTAATGCAGAAGATCTGAATGCTGATCTGCCAAAAGAGTTTTATCAGTGACGTCAGAGGATGGGTACTTCGGAGAGTCCAGTGGACCCTCGTAGAAGGGGAGGTATACTGTCATGCCTCAGATTTGATTCGGCAGTCTCTTGTGCTGTGGTCCATTTCCTTCTCCACTGAGCCACAGTCAGGTTTGGTCACTCTCCTGGTTCTGAACACTTTGTTCATGTTCATTGCCTTTCTGCTAACAAGTGTTTCCAATAATGTAATTCAGTCTGCCCTAGCACCCAGTGGGTGTATTTATTGAAAGTTTCCCTGGGCTTGCATTTCCTGCGGGTGATATTTCTGAAGTGGACTTGAAATTACAGCATGTCTGTCAAGTGGTTTTCCTGGCAGACGGTTACTTTTGGTTTACCTTATTTTTTATTCTACACCTTCCCCCGGATTGTTATGGAGGTAAGGGATACCTTCAATGGCCACTAAGAAAGCAAAGGTGAATGGTCATCTTCGGGCGGCTTCCGCTTGGAAGCTGCTTGTTATTTTATACGATACAAGTTAAAAAAAAACTACTGGCCAAAGATGTCACAGAAAAGGAGTTCAAAAAGTACAATTTTAGATGAAAGAGTTTTGAAATTTTTGCAGCAAAAAAAAAATGAAAAAGACATTGTGTGCACATATGGTAAGGGCTCTTGCATATATCCATGCAAATCAATCTAATGTCAGACCGCAATATACCTACTCACTGGTTGCGGCTCTCCCTGCCCTAGCATCACAGCCTCATATAAATATATAAAGTTATCATGCTACGTAGGGTCAGGAGACCTCTGGCAAGTCTGTACATTGTGGTCCCACTTCGGACCAATTTGCAGTCCCACCTCAGACTGACTAACACTAACAGCCCTAACACTGACCTCCTTTGATAGATGGGAGGGTTTAAGCACAATTAATTAAGATCAAACAAATGTTTTAAAGCACTCACGGATACTTACTTAGGATTCCATTTCAAAAACATAATGTTCAAAAGGTTGTAGGTGTGCAGCCAAGAGCAATCATTCCCGAGGTAATATTCTGTTATTTAGCTTATTTATTGAAAATTCCAAAAATCAGTCTACGCATTCACAAACTGTTGTTTTTTTTTTAATAAATGTTGAAGTAGTAGGTGCAATGTTTGTTCCTTTGTGTAAAATATAAAAAAGTCTTTCTGTACGCATGGTGGGTGTCATGCAGTTGACAGCATTATCAATTGTGACACCCACCATGTAGTATATTGCATTGAGTGGAAAGGTTGTATTGTGCGCTAAATTGACTGTATTACCAGATTATTGAAAAAGCAAAAGTGGAGCATTTAGCTAATGTAGACAATAAAAGTAAGTCCTATTTTGTCCCGGTGAAGCATTTTGTGGAAGTCCACAGATGCAACACCAGCGATTTATTTTTTTATAGTATTGAAAGAGTTAACCTTCTCATTAGAGGAGGTAATTTGTAGTAATGAGCGAATATACAAGTGCATCTCAATAAATTAGAATATCATCAAAAAGTTAATTTATTTCAGCAATTCAATACAAATAGGGCAACATATATTACATAGAGACATTACACACAGAGTGATCTATTTCAAGTGTTTATTTCTGTTAATGTTGATGATTATGGCCAATGAAAACTCAAGATTCATTATCTCAGAAAATTAGAATAATTACCACAAAACACCTGCAAAGGCTTCCTAAGCATTTAAAATGGTCCCTTAATCTGGTTCAGTAGGCTACACAATCATAGGGAAGACTGAAGCGACTGCAAAAACCTCAGCCTAGGATAGGATTGTTAACCTCTTCACGACACATGATGTACTGGGTACGTCATGCATCATGTCACTGTAATCCGCACATATTTCTGCTGAGTTGAACATCTGACATGTGTGCCTGACAGGCACGAGTGGATCTGCTCTCCACCTGCGCCTATTAACCCCTTACATCTCGCTGTCAAAATCTGACAGCGAGATGTAACAACGCACCATGGTAAAAAATGTTTTTGTTATTTTCCAGTACACTATATGGTAAAACTAATAGTTTCATTTAAAAGTACAACTTGTCCTGCAAAAAACAAGCCTTGATATGGCAAGATTGACGGAAAAACACGGCACGCAGAAGAAGGGGAGCAAAAAAAACCCAAAAACTGGAAAATCTCCCGGGGGGTGAAGAAGTTAAGAAAAGGCCATTCAAAAATTTGGGGGAGATTTACAAGAAGTGGTTGACTGATGGAGTCAGTGCTTCAAGAGCCACCACACACAGAGTATCCAGGACATGGGCTACAAGTGTCACATTCCTTGTGTCAAGCCACTCATGACCAATAGACAACACCAAAAGCGTCTTACCCGGGCCAAGGAGAAAAAGAACTGGACTGTTGCTCAGTGGTACCAGGTGTTATTTTCAGATGAAAGTAAATTTTGTATTTCATTTGGAAATCAAGGTCCCACAGTGTGGAGGAAGAGTGGAGAGGCCACAGTCCAAGCTGCTTGAGGTCTAGTGTGAAGTTTCCACCATCAGTGATGGTGTGGGGAGCCATGTCATCTGCTGGTGTAGGTCCAATGTGTTCCCTCTGCCGACAAGCTTTTTGGAGATGGAAATTTCATTTTCCAGCAGGACTTGGCACCTATACACACTGCGAAAAGTACCAATACCTGGTTTAATAACCACAGTATCACTGTGCTTAACTGGCCAGCAAACTTGCCTGACCAAAACCCCATAGAGTATCTATGGGATATTTTCAAGAGGAAGATGAGAGACACCAGACCCCACAATGCAGACGAGCTAAAGGCTGCTATCAAAGCAACCTGGGCTTCCATAACACCTTAGCAGTGCCACAGGCTGAACGCATCTATCCCACCCCGCATTGATACAGTTATTCATGCAAAAGGAGCCCCGACCAAGTATTGAGTGCATTTACTGTACAGACTTTTCAATAGACCAACATTTCTGAGTTTAAAATATTTTTTTCAGTCGGTCTTTTATAATATTCTCATTTTCTGAGATGACTTTTGGGTTTCATTGGCTGTAAGCCATAATCATCAACATTAACATTAACAGAAATAAACACTTGAAATAGATCACTCTGTGTGTAATGACTCTATATAATATGTGCGTTTCCCTATTTGTATTGAATTACTGAAATACATTAACTTTTTGATGATATTCTAATTTGTTGAGATGCACTTTTATTTGCCACTATTCGTTACTCACACGATTATTAAGGTATTCGGGATATTTGTTACTCATCGAGTATTTTGGCATTCACCTTGTGAGTTTCAAGTCTCCTCCCGGCATGTTTGGCGCCTGATTTTCTGCCACTAAAATCCGAGGATTGCCTGCCAATCACAGTAATGCTGTAGCAATCTTTGCTACTAACATTACTGTGATTGGTAGGTGCACTGAAAATAAAAAAAAAAAATGACGCATGGTCCTCCGCCTATTTCTGATAACCAGCTCAGGTAAAATAGACAGCTGCAGGCTGCAGCCCCCAGCTGTGTGCCTTATCTTGGCTGGTTACCAAAAATATAGGGTCACCCACGCTGTATTTATTTTTTGTTTGTTTTTATATTATGACCATTTTTGAAAACCAACGTAGATAAAGCAGACAGCTGGGGACTGTTATTCTCTGGCTGGAAAGGTCCATGGTTGTTGGGCCCATCAGCCTAAAAATAGCAGCCCACAGTCACCCCAAAATTGGCACATCCATTAGATCCTGGTACATGTATTACATTTTTGACAGATCACAGCTGACATAAACCCCATATATTACCTTGACTGCCACCACAACAGGGCGTTCAGGATGAGCTGGGTAAAGTGCCACAATTGGTACATCTAATGTGCCAGTTGGGGCACTGCTGCACACTGCTATTTTTAAGCTGGGGAGGGCCAAATAACCATGAACCTTCCCAGCCAGAGAAAACCAGTCCCCATCTGTCTGTTTTACCTGTCCTAGTTGTCAAAAATGGGCAGGAGCCCACATCGTTTTATTAATTTTTGTTTGTTTTTTTTGTTTGTTTGTTGTTTTTTTTTTAAAGAGCGTTGGGTTGCCTCTATTTTTTTTTTAAACATTTTTTTAATTAGTTTTTAATAACAATAACAGACGATCAATAATCATATAATCTCTCAATACAATGTGGTTATGTTAATCTACAAAATTACAGATAGTAAATCTCAAATCCCAACCCCCTCCCGACCTCCTTCCCCACCCCACCTCTGCGTGTCCTCTCTCCAAACCTGAATCTTTATGAGTTTATTGGGTTGTTCCCTCCAATGACCTCCAGCAGGTACCATGAGGTATTTTCAAGTTGTGATCTAAGACTATTTTTAGTGTCTATAGGGAGTGCCTGGATGTATGGACTCCATGTTTTAAAAAATTTCCTGGTCAATTTTTCCTTGTTTGTCAGCGTCTCTAATCTCTCCATTTTAAACAGAAACTTGATTTTTGTGTCAACCAATGCCATAGTTGGGGGATTCTAGTTTATCCATTGGTGTAAAATGCTTTTCCTAGTGGCCGCTGCCCAAATAGAAAGTGCCACCTTTGTTCCTCTGGGGATACTCTTCTGAGTCTCGCCTAGGATATTAAAGATGGTCCATTGAGGGGTTAATTGTGTATGTGGTTTGAATTCTCATATGTACTTGTTTTCACAGTTCCAAAATTTGCGTGCATTCCCAAAACTGATGATATAGTGTAGCTCTTGCCAGTCTACACTTAGCGCAAGCGTATATTGGGCGGCACGGTGGCTCAGTGGCTAGCACTGCAGTCTTGCAGCGCTGGGGTCCTGGGTTCAAATCCCACCAAGGGCACCAACTGCAAGGAGTTTGTATGTTCTCCCCGTGTTTGCGTGGGTTTCCTCCGGGTACTCCGGTTTCCTCCCACATTCTAAAGACATACAGATAGGGACTCTAGATTGTGAGCCCCAATGGGGACAGTGTTGCCAATGTATGTAAAGTGCTATGGAATTAATGGCGCTATATAAATGAATAAAATTATTATTAATTATTATTAATTATATTGCAGATGACATCCTGGACCGAACCAGAGGTGATATGTACGCCCTATGAAAGACCCGTAAAGCCATGTCTATGTAACTACCATATTGCACTATTTTTACTAGAGATAGGGTAGCTCCCAATATATCTGCTATCTCATATTCCGGGAACTTTGTTTTCCATTTTGCCGGGCCCGCCTTCTCCTCCTCCCAGTTCCAGTGAGGACGTAGCAACGAGTATATCTGGCTAGTGGAGGTGGCCTGCGTCCTAGCGTTGCAGATAAAAAGTGTCCAATTTTCTACCTGGCCCTACCCCTGCTCCTTGAGCAATATTTTTTAGTGCCAAGCTACGAGTTTGAAGGAATAAGAAAGGTTTGTGCGTGAATGCTGGAAAGCGACATGTCACTTCCTCAAAAGTTAGTAAAGAAAAGCCAGAATCCAGCATATCCACCATCTGATATTTTTGCGTGGCCTGAATCTCGTACTCCACTGTGGGCCTGCCCTCTAGAAAGTGTGGGTTCCCCCTAAATGTCAGGAATGGTGTTACATAGCATCTAGCACCACAAATCTTTCACCCTCATCCATGTTTTTATTATTGCCCAAAGTGTAGGATGCTCTGTGATGTAGCCTCTATTTTTGATACCCAGGCAAGATAAAGCACAAAGCTGGAGGCAATTTTTCAAGTTTCCCACTAACTGACGAATAATCTCAACCTGAATATTTTAATATTTGCCCGTCACTATTAATTAGTGAACAACACACCTTTTAAGAAAAGTTTTTTAAGAAGGATATTAAAGTGTAAAGGCCGCTTTACACGCTGCGACAACGCTAGCGATCGCACCCGCCCCCGTTGTGCGTGCGACACGGGCAAATCGCTGCACGTGGCGAACAATATCGCTAGTACGCGTCACACGCACATACCTTCCTGACAATGTCGCTGTGGCCGCCAAACAAACTCTTGTTTAAGGGGGAGGTTCGTGCGGTGTCACAGCGACGTCACACAGCGGGCCACCAATAGAAGTGGAGGGGCGGAGAGCAGCCGCATTAACGTCACTCCCACCTCGTTGCCCGCGGATGCAGGAACGCTGTTGTACGTCGTTCCCGGGGTGTCACACATAGCGATGTGTGCTGCCTCAGGAACTACGAACAACCTTGCGTCCTAAAATATCACCGATTTTTTGGAAAGGAACGACGTGTCAACAATCAACGATTTTTACCTTTTTTCGCATTGTTAGCGGTCACACGTAGGTGTCACATGCAACGACGTCGCTAACGATGCCGGATGTGCGTCACGAATTCCGTGACCCTAGCGATATCTCGTTAGCGATGTCATTGCGTGTAACGGGGCCTTAACTTGTAAAAGTTTTATATATTTCTGCCACTGTATACTGTTGCTGACGCATGCCGGTCCTGTGTTCTCTCCCAATTGGACAGAACACCACTTTCAAGTCTGCAACTATATATTACACATGCGGCATATAGTTGCTGATCCTGGGGGGCCGTGTCCTGAGATCCCCATCGTTGGCTCAAAACACTGCTCTGAAGTCTGCAGCTTCGGCACGAGCTCCGTGCACAGAGTGGCGTACGGCATCAATAGTAAGTCTATGGGTCTACACATATTTTCACAGAGCTCTATATGGATGGACCCATTGGCTTATTATTCAGCCCATACACCGCTATGCAGGAGCTCCAGACTTCAGATTGGTGTTTTGACCAGTCAGTAGGGGTCTCAGGAACTGGACTCATCCTACAAAAAACAAGCCCTCCATGTCTATGTGGACAAAAATAAAAAAAGATATGGCTCTGGGTAGAAGGAGACAAAAAAATGAAACAGAAAACTGAAAATTGGCATCGTTATGAATGGGTTAAAAGAAAATTAATAAAATTGAATTGCCTATTATCTAAAAGTGATTTGAGTGCAGCTATGAGTTTTTTTTCTATTTATGACTTTTATTGTGTTCTGTTCACGTATGTATTTTGACAGGCTTACAGAGGTGGCCAGTGAAGTAATTAAGGAGTTGATAGCGTTAAAAGTGACTGATTTTCTTCCTTTTGTAGAATTAATATATTCAATGTCTGAATCACCAGCATTATAATCCAAACAAAGGGATCAATTCATGATCTATGTAACTATGAATTGTTCTATGAAAATACACCCACTTCATTGCCAGAACATTGAAGATGACGAGAAATGGGACAAGACAACTTTGTGAAAACACTTGTGTGCAAATGGGGAGAAAAAGTATCCAGTAAGAAAGAAACCCCCTTGATATACAGTACATATGGGTAATTATTATTAATTAATATTCTCAAAACCGCAATGTGGTCTTATAATAATGTAGAACAACAAATTTCCAGCAGATCCAGGACGGGTAAAGAATAAAACTTACTTTTATTAAATCATTTAAAATGCCGGTTCACAGGTGTTCCACAGAATAGTCATCCTACGCGTTTCGACATAAAAGTCGTATGGTCTTATTCATCCATGAATAAGACCATACGACTTTTATGTCAAAACGCGTAGGATGACTGTATTCCGTGGAACACCGGTGAACCGGCATTTTAATGATTTACCAAAAGTAAGTTTTATTCTTTACCCATCCTGGATCCTCTGGAAATTTGTTGTTCTATTTGTTGATTCTCTGGCCTGAGAAATCCTTGCTGGATCTGCTATGGTTCACTCCCATTCAAGTTAAATAGTTGTGAGCTGGATTTTTTTCTTCATTGATATAATAATGTACATATTGTGAGACTCATGTGGGATTAGTGGATGAGGGCAGGTATATCTCACCCCGGTATCGGTCCTATGTGACTTAGCCTGGCCAGGATCACCTGGCTACTAATGGATTAATGGGAGGTGAAGGACGGAGGTAAAAGGAATCTGGGAAGTTGGGGGAGGGTCTCCATCTGGGAACACAGTAAGCCTGGCTGTGTAGGAGACACTTGTGAGGAGCAGTGCTTGATGTCTGTATGGTTTAGCTGGAAGGGAGAAGCCCTCCAGTTGGTAGTTAGGATAACACTGTGTATAGTTAGTGCCGGACAGGCAAGGATTTATTTTGTTGGTGTTTTTTTTTCTTTTTGTTTATGCTTCACTGCAATAAACCTGACCAAGCGTCAGTTACACCTTGAATTCGGCTGTCTGCCTGAGGTGAATACGTGCCCTTTGAGCCCAGCAAAGGCGATCCCGGAGCGTGTTATCACATTGTGGTGGAGAACGCGGGCAGCACGTTACAGCGCATCATAATGGATGACGTGGTGAAAGCGCTGGTACAATCCGCAGCTGTGCAGCAGGAGGCTAATCGCTTGATGTCGGCACAGTTGAAGGAACTGGTGGAATCGACGGTTAAAGACCGCCAACTTTTGCAGCAGGTGGCGCAGCGTCTGGCGACCGTACCGGAGAATAATGCGGAGGCTGACCAGAGGGTGATTCATGTGAGTCGGTGCTGGCAGAAATTAACCACAGAGGACGATGTGGAAGCTTACCTGACCACGTTTGAACGGACGGCGGAGCGGGAAAAGTGGCCAAAGGAGCGATGGGCCGACTTGCTTGCACCGTTTCTGGCAGGTGAGGCCCAAAAAGCCTACTTTGATCTTGAGCCTGAAGCAGCGCATGACTTTGATAAACTAAAAGCCGAGATCCTTGCCCGGCTGGGAGTGACGACGGCCGTGCGAGCACAGAGAGTTCATCAATGGACTTATCAGCCCGATAAACCACCGCGGTCACAGATGTTTGACCTCATTCACTTGACCAAGAAATGGCTACAGCCCGAGGTTTTGACGGCGCCAGAGATGGTACAAAGAATCGTTCTGGATAAATACCTAAGAGCTCTACCGCCATCTCTGAAGAGGTGGGTAAGCCATGGAAACCCCACGACAGCGGATCAGCTAGTGGATCTAGTGGAGCGTTATTCCTTGGCAGAAGGACTTATGGACGATGCTACACATCCTCGCTCTTCCCCTTCTCGACGAGGATCTGGTAAGACTGTTCCAGGGTCATGGGGAGGAGGAAAATATCCTAAGGCAGTGGAGGAGGAAAACAGGACTGCTGGCCCTGTGAGGACTAAGGTGCCAAACTATGGTCTCAGCAAGGGGCCCGTGAGGTGTTTCCGCTGCCAGGAGTTGGGCCACATTGCTGCAAACTGTCCAGTAACTGCAGAACCGATGCAGTGTGATGTCACGGACTTTGAAAAACGCAGGGCTATGGTTGCACGGGTAGTGTGTGTTGCTGCATGTCAAGGCGATATGAAAAAACACCTGTGTGAAGTGTCCATTGATGGCAATACTGTTGTTGCGCTGTTGGACTCGGGGAGTGTGGTGACTCTGGTAAAGGCCAGTCTGGTAACAGTCCCGATGGGACCGTCAGATAAATTTTCTGTGACATGTGTGCATGGAGACACCTGCTCGTACCTCACAACGGTCTCCTGCATTACTACGCCCTATGGGTCTGTGCATCATAAGGTGGGACTAGTACCAGCACTATTGCATGATATCATTTTGGGCAGGGATTTTCCCCACTTCTGGCAGTTGTGGGAGAACCAATTAGTACCCCAGGGTAGCCGCACGGATGATCCTTCTCCCACACCTTGTGTGGGCCCGGAGCCACTAGAGGATGCCCCACAAGAGGGTTCAGAGGAGGAATCCGCTGAAAACAACCCCCAGTTCCCCTTTTCAGTTCTGGCGGGTGATTCCGATGAACCCGGGGCAGAGGCGGACACGGGTGGCTGTCCCCCTTCCTCTTGGCTGAATTTGGAAGTCCAGAAAGATGACTTCCAAAGTGAGCAAATGAGAGATCCTACCCTTACTCAGGCTATAAAAAATGTTAAAATGATAAACGGGGTGCAGGTGGATGCAGGTACTAGGCTGGCTTACCCCTACATGGCCCTGGAGAATGACTTTCTCTATCAGATAGAGAAGAAGGGGGATGACACAGTACAACGATTGGTTGTGCCGAGAGCCTACAGGCGGAGAGTGCTGGACCTGGCACACGGACACATGATGGGGGGACACCTGGGGGTCCAGAAAACTACCGAAAGGATATTACACTGTTTTGTTTGGCCCGGCATGCATCACGATATTCGCACCTATTGCGAGTCTTGTCCCGACTGCCAAATGTCTGCGCCTAGGCCCCGTTTCTGTAGCCCCTTAGTACCTCTGCCTATCATCGAGATCCCATTTGAGAGAATTGGGATGGATTTAGTTGGACCCCTCCCCAAGTCTGCACGAGGACACCAGCACATCCTTGTCATCTTGGATTATGCCACTCGTTACCCCGAGGCCATTCCTTTGCGTAACACGGCCACCAAGACCATTGCCAAGGAGCTGGTCCATGTGTTTAGTCGGGTTGGTGTCCCAAAACAAATACTCACAGACCAAGGAACCCCCTTTATGTCTAAAGTAATGAAAGAACTCTGCAGGCTGTTACAAATAGCACAGTTACGCACCTCCGTGTATCACCCTCAAACGGACGGACTGGTCGAACGGTTTAACAAAACTTTGAAACAGATGCTCCGTAAGGCGATAGACAAGGACGGGAAGAACTGGGACTACTTACTCCCGTATTTGCTTTTTGCCATCCGGGAGGTGCCCCAGTCTTCCACCGGGTTCTCTCCTTTCGAGCTTCTGTACGCCCGACGTCCCCGTGGACTGTTAGATGTCGCTAAAGAAACCTGGGAGGGACAGGTCACCCCGTTCAAAAGCGTAATAGACCATGTAACCCAAATGCAGGACCGTCTTGCGGCGGTGATGCCCATCGTTAAAGAGCATATGATACAGGCTCAAGGAGCACAGAAAAGGATTTATGATAGGGGGGCCAAGATCCGTACTTTTGCACCCGGAGATAGGGTGTTGATCCTGGTCCCCACGGCAGAAAGCAAATTTCTGGCAAAGTGGCAAGGCCCCTTTGAAATTAAGGAACGGGTGGGTGAGGTAAACTACAAAGTGTACCAGGCTGGTAAAAGGAAGCCTGAACAGATTTATCACGTGAATCTGATAAAACCCTGGAAGGACCGTCCAGCTCTGTCAGCAGGTCTGGCCCTTCCGGTCTGCAAGCAGACCATACCGGATGTCGGGACGGCGGAGACTCTGTCGGAGCGGCAAAAGACCGACGTCAAGCAGTTTGTAATCAACAATCACGAGTTTTTCTCGGAAAAGCCCGGGCAGACCACTCTCATTAAACATGACATCATAACAGAGCCTGGGGTAACAGTTCAGGTAAAGCCCTACCGAATACCAGAGGCTCGGCGGGAAGCTGTCTCCCGAGAAGTGAAGACCATGTTAGAGTTAGGTGTAATCGAGGAATCGCATAGCGCCTGGTCGAGTCCGATTGTGTTAATACCGAAACCAGACGGCTCCATTAGATTCTGCAATGACTTCAGGAGATTAAATGCGGTCTCCAAATTTGATGCATACCCTATGCCACGGGTCGACGAATTAATAGATCGGCTTGGAAAAGCCCGGTATATCACGACCCTAGACTTAACGAAGGGCTATTGGCAGATCCCGCTAACAGAGGCCGCTAAAGAGAAAACCGCGTTTTCTACACCGGAAGGTTTATACCAGTATGTGTATATGCCGTTTGGACTACACGGGGCACCGGCAACCTTTCAAAGGTTGATGGACCGAGTCCTGAGGCCCCATAGGCACTATGCTTCTGCGTATTTGGATGACATAGTCATATACAGCCTGGACTGGGAGACGCACCTCCAGAAACTAGAGGCTGTGATTGAGGACCTGCGGGAGGCGGGTCTAACAGCAAACCCCAAGAAATGTCATATCGGGCTGGAAGAAGCCCGGTATTTGGGATACGTAATTGGGAGGGGAATTGTTAAACCCCAGATTGACAAGATACAAGCCATTCAGAAATGGCCGCAACCAGTCAACAAGAAGCAGGTGAGAGCGTTTTTGGGAATAGCCGGCTACTACCGACGGTTCATTCCCAATTTTGCGGCTACCGCTGTTCCCCTGACGGACCTTACCAAAGGGAAAGACTCTGTCATGATCAAATGGACCACGGCAGCCGAAGAAGCCTTCCATAACGTAAAACTAGCTCTTTGCTCTCAACCTGTGCTAATGACTCCTGACTTCCGCAGCGAGTTCGTGGTCCAAACGGACGCTTCTGATGCCGGTATCGGGGCTGTATTGTCACAACTGAAGGACGGAGAGGAACATCCGGTCCTTTATCTTAGTCGGAAACTTAATAAGCATGAACGCAACTATGCCATAGTGGAAAAAGAATGCTTAGCCATTAAGTGGGCTCTAGAGTCCCTTAAATATTACTTGATTGGAAGGAAGTTCCGGCTGATCACTGACCATGCCCCTCTCAAGTGGATGCACTTGAATAGGGAACGGAATGGCCGAGTGACCCGGTGGTTCCTTGCACTTCAGGCCTACCGTTTTACAGTGGAGCACCGCCCGGGGGTGCGGATGGGGAATGCTGATGCCCTGTCTCGTGTGCACTGTTTTGTGGGTGCCGTTGCTCAGCCGAGGTGGTCTGAGCAGAGGGGGGGGATATGTGAGACTCATGTGGGATTAGTGGATGAGGGCAGGTATATCTCACCCCGGTATCGGTCCTATGTGACTTAGCCTGGCCAGGATCACCTGGCTACTAATGGATTAATGGGAGGTGAAGGACGGAGGTAAAAGGAATCTGGGAAGTTGGGGGAGGGTCTCCATCTGGGAACACAGTAAGCCTGGCTGTGTAGGAGACACTTGTGAGGAGCAGTGCCTGATGTTTGTATGGTTTAGCTGGAAGGGAGAAGCCCTCCAGTTGGTAGTTAGGATAACACTGTGTATAGTTAGTGCCGGACAGGCAAGGATTTATTTTGTTGGTGTTTTTTTTTCTTTTTGTTTATGCTTCACTGCAATAAACCTGACCAAGCGTCAGTTACACCTTGAATTCGGCTGTCTGCCTGAGGTGAATACGTGCCCTTTGAACCCAGCAAAGGCGATCCCGGAGCGTGTTATCACAATATTTATTTGTGTTAATATAACCTATATTTAAATATGCCCTGTTTTTCACAAATCCCCTCCCCCCACCCCTCAGTATAGACGCCTCTCCAGGCTCAATTTACCCCTTAGTTGCCATTGGAACCATCCTATAGTTCCAAGAGCCCTGGTCAATCCTATGCAGCGCATCCTGCCAGCTTAGGCTACTTTCACACTTGCGTCATTTGGCATCCGTCACAATGCGTTGTGTGACCCATGTGACGAATGCGTTGTAAATAGTGTGATATTAAAGGCAACGAATTCCTGTGAAATAATGCATTGCGTTAGTTTTCTTTAGCCGAGAGAGAGAGCGCCCCCATCATCACTGCATACACCGGCACTACCGCCCCCATCATCACCGCACACACGCAGGCACTACCTCAGTGACGTCCTCGCTGACAGCGCGACTCACTTCAGTTGCTGCGTGGAGCTCACAGAGAGTGGCGGTGTTCGACGGCCGCTCCTGTCAGCTTCATGTAGCAAAGCTGGATGCGTCGTGGGACCTCATATGGATTACGCAGGACCTGAAGGGGTATTTGGGGATTTTAATAAAGTGGTGAAAGAGGGTGGGGTTTTTTGTCTTTTATTCCAAATAAAGGATTTTTTCTGGTGTATGTGTTTATTTACTTTCACTTACAGGTTAATCATTGGGGGTGTCTCATAGACGCCTGCCATGATTAACCTTGTACTTAGTGGCAGCTATGGGCTGCCATTAACTCCTTATTACCCCGATTGCCACCGCACCAGGGCAATTCAGAATGAGCCGGGTAGAGTCCTGGGACTGTCGCATCTAATGGATGTGGCAATTCCGTGCGGCTGCTAGCTGATATTTTTAGGCTGGGGGGCTCCCCATAACGTGGGGCTCCCCATCCCGAGAATACCAGCCTTCAGCCGTGTGGCTTTACCTTGGCTGGTATCAAAATTGGGGGGACCGCACGCCAGTTTTCTTTTAATTATTTATTTATTTATTTTACTGCACTACATAGACCCGCCCACCGGTGGTTGTGATTGGTTGCAGTGAGACAGCTGTCACTCAGCGTCTGACTGCAACCAATCATAGGCGCCGGTGGGCGGGGGAAGCAGGGAATACGAGATGTAATAATGAGCAGCCGGCATTTTCAAAAGAGGAGAAGCCGCCAGAGCAGTGTGATAGCCGCGCAGCGCTGGTGATCAGGGAGTATGAGAGAGGGGGTGGAAGGGAGAGACCGAACGACATAAAGAGATAGAGACTGAGAGAGAGAGAGACCGACCAACAGAACGACCAACAGAGAGAGAGTGTGCCCGACCTACAGACAGAGAGACCGACCGAGAGAAAGAGAGAGACCAGGAGTGATTTTAAACGATTTAGAATGTTCTGCTGGACACGCTCAGTAGAACGTGACTGAGTCGTGCACTGGAATCCGTCGCCAAATGCATGGCGATGCAATCCAGCACCTTAGACATTCATTATGCCTCTTAATGGATTCAAACGGAATCCTGCGGAGTGCATTTTTTTTACAGCAACAGAAAACGCTACATTCAGCGTTCCTTCCGCCCGACGATCACTGACGGTCACCGAGAAAACAACTGATGTGCCGCGGGGCGGATGCAACGCAGAACCATCCGTTGCAATCCGCCCTTAATAGAAGCCTATGAGGAATAAACGGCTTTCTGCCACAGCTACCATAATTCCTCAAGGCGGCAGATTGCAAGGGATGCCGCACAACGCAAGTGTGAGCATACCCTTAGATGTACTGTGGTTAGGAGGAAGTGTCTACTATGAGGAATGATGCCACAGGAATTCATCAATGTGCATAGCATATACCAGGAAGCTGCTGTGCCTATCTGCTGGTAACTGAGAGGAGTGATGTACTACAGGATGAGCTTTGTATAAATGGTGGAGAGGGGAGAAATACTGCAGGATGGTCTGTATATAGAGGGGACAGAAATGAGAGCTACACTACATGATGGACTGTATATACAGGAGACGGAAAAAAAGAGATGTATTGCAGGGAAATGTAGTTTTAGCAGATAAGAAAAGGATGATCCATTCTGCTTTGTGAAACTGGAGGCATCTAACAAGCAATAGAGATGAAAAAGGACAAAATATTACAAGATATAAACTTGTGCTTAGTTTGTATATTTACAGTAAGTTTGCATTTTTTGGGAAAAATACTGTGACTTCTGAGAATAACTCTTTAAGTTTAAATTATCTTCACCCAGTAGAAAGGATATAAGCTTTGAAGTGATTTTCCAGGACTTAAATATTAATGATCTATTCTTAGGATAGGTTATTAATATCACATTGGTGTAGGTACAATACATTACACCGTTATCGATCAGCTTTCTTCAGGTCCTGTAATGAGTAGATGTAAAAAGTGAACAAAGCTGGGAAAGCACAGCTCCACATAATGTCCAGGGGTCATTATCAGGTGCTGCAACTCCGATCACATTCACTTCAATGGCAGCTGAGATTAGTACTTAAGTATGGTTATTACATAGTGTACTCAGCTGTGATGTACCAGTTCAGCACACTGTCTACATCTGGCCACTACTGGAGCTGCTTTCAACTGATTTGTATGGGTGCTGACTCCTACTGATCTGATATTGATGACTTGTCCTAAGGCAAAGAATAACTAAGTACTGGACAACTCCTTTAAATAATGTTCATTGAAATCATTGAGCATTACTTGTTTCCTCCAGAGAAATAGTTGTTCTGTCCAGCTGCTTTTGTTTTGGTAATTGATTCGTCCATAAGCCATAATGCATAAAAAAGGGTTTTCCATACAGACCCATAATAAGTGTGATGCTGCTTGTAATAATGTATTGAGAAATGGAACATGGCTTTGTCATAAATTGAAAAAGAAACAAGAGCTTGCACTCCACTATCTGGGCCCTATTCAGCTAGGACCCCCTGATGTGAACAGGTAATTGAACTGGTAAATGTCATGGAAAACAGACACAAGGTCTGGAGTATGTATATACCAATTATGAATAAAGTTATGAATATTTGGTTCTTGTGGCAGACATAGTTATAAAAGATTTATTTTTGGTGTTGTGCCGAACTGGCGAACGCAATGCTCCTATTTTCATCACTGTGAGACTTGCCTATGAGCTTCAAATTAATATAGGGCAAATGGATGACAATATATATCATATTTCCCATCTAAGGAAAGGAAAAATCATGATAAGAAATATGGCATTAAAATCTTTCGCTTGAGACATCCAGGGGTGAATATATCCTGAAAGTTGGGGATCCCATAATTTTCTACAGACCAGAACTAGATCCCATGACAGCCCCCATCTGAGGTCACCAGGGGTGTTATGTGGAAGTGACTCTTCTTTAATAAATACAGATTGAGTTCATGCCTTTGTTCAACGCAGGAAAATATAGATCTCTCTAGGATTTTTTCTATATTTTCTAAAAAAAAATAGCTTCTTGACTCTACAACCTGCGCCATTTCCGTGACACAGGTTTAGTACTTTTGTTTATCTCTTTTATGTTATGTAACTGTGTATACTGAATTGTTTTACCCTATTTGTGATATATTTTGTATATTTTTATAAACACTACCTACTTTTTGGATTAAATATACAAAACGTAATAGCTATGTTGCTCCTGCTCTCTAAACCGCATCCCTGAAGCCTCGTGAGGTCAAACATTACAAGTAAACGCTGTCCAATCGGTTTGTATAAACAATTAGTGGTGGCAGCTAGTTTTCTTGGGATTATTGCGGGGGTTGGCAATGACTGTACTAATATTTATATTCCATGCATTGGAATCGGGTGTGGATATACTATACGTTGACTGTGAAAGTGCGCAATAATCGGCTTAGTAGCAAAAGCCACTATTGCCTCTTAAATCAATCATCATTCAATTTTGTATTGTCCAGATGATTGGAAATAGCAGAGTGCTGTTTGTGACATATTGGTGGCAGCATTGGGATATCTGCATGATCTCCTGGGCTGCCTCCGTGACACTGCTCATAGATAACACTGTTGGCAGACTCAATCATTATTTGTGAGATACACTGCCAATCGAATCTAAAGCTGGGGTCACACATAACGACGACGACAACGACGTCGCTGCAACGTCACCATATTCTGTGATGTAGCAGCAACCATCGATGATCGTTAGTAAGCTGTCAAACATGTTAGAAAAAGCAGCGACGGAGCAGCGATCATAGCGACGTCGACGGTCGTTGTGTGGTTTCAGACGTAGCGTAGCGTCGCTGCTGCGGTGTCAAACACAAGGATTATCAGCTTATCAGCATGGCGCAGCGGGATAGCAGCGATCAAAAAATGACTTCGAGCATTCAGGAGCGAGCAACGATTTCGCAGCAGGGGTCTGATCGTTGTTATGTGTCACACACAGCGACGTCGCTGTTGAGGTCGCTGCAACGTCACAGAATATGGTGACGTTGCAGCGACGTTGTTGTCGTTGTCGTTATGTGTGACACCAGCTTAAGAGCTCCTCAAGTGTTTGTGCACAGCAAGTTGGAAAGGAGCCACACTGTTTTCCCCTTTAATCTAACAACTACTTGTTGTTAGATTAAAGGGGATGTCACCACTTGATGTCACCACTTAGACTTTTAATTTTTAAATCTGTAGTGCCAACATATTCCGCAGCACTTTACAATTGTTAGGTAACTTGTACAAACAAGGCAAGATAGTACAGAATAACATGTAGTCCAATGCATACCAATAGAATTGGGGGGCTCTGCTCACAAGCTCACAATCAATGAGGAAATAAGGGGGGGGCACAAAAGGTAAAAATCTAAAGGTACCGTCACACTAAGCGACGCTCCAGCGATTCCACCAGCAACCTGACCTGGCAGGGATCGCTGGAGCGTCGCTACACGGGTTGCTGGTGAGCTGTCACACAGGCAGATCTCACCAGCAACCAGTGACCAGCCCCCAGCCAGCAGCGACGCGTGGAAGCGATGCTGCGCTTGGTAACTAAGGTAAATATCGGGTAACCAACCCGATATTTACCTTGGTTACCAGCGCACACGCTTAGCGCTGGCTCCCTGCACACCTAGCCACAGTACACATCGGGTTAATTACCCGATGTGTAGTCTGGCTATGTGTGCAGGGAGCCGGCCCTCGCCACGTGAGAGCGGTGGACGCTGGTAACGAAGGTAAATATCGTCTAACCAAGGAAAGTTACCCGATATTTACATTGGTCATCAGCGTCCGCAGAAGCCGGCTCCCTGCACATTTAGTTGTTGCTGTCTCGCTGTCACACACAGCAATGTGTGCTTCACAGAGGGAGAGCAACAACTAAAAAATGGTCCAGGACATTCAGCAACAACCAGCGACCTCACAGCAGGGGCCAGGATGTTGCTGGATGTCACACACAGCAACATCGCTAGCAACATCGCTGTTACGTCACAAAAGTCGTGCCTAAGCAGCGATGTTGCTAGTGATGTTGCTTAGTGAGACGTGGTCTTTATGCTTGTTGTGTAAGGTTTGTCCATCAGTATAATAAATAGGGGTATTCAAATAATGCTGCAGGAATCAGTCACCAAGCAGTATCTGTACAATTACAGGTATAAAGTGCTACTGAGTGCATGGAACAATAAGGGATTGTTAGATTAGTGGGGTGAGGTTATACGCCAGTCTAAAGAAATCTGTTTTTAATGTACAATTGAAATTGTGGGTAGTGGAAGTTAACCAGATTGCCCGGGCTAGCGCATTCCAGGAATCAGGTGCAGCACATAAAAATCCGGGACTAGGAGGTTGGGAATATAGAGAATGCTAGTTTTAGGTCAATAGCAGAAAGTAGACAATGAGTAGAATGCTAGTATAAGATGAGGAAGGAGATAAAAGGCAGTGCAGGACGATGGAGAGTCTTGTGTTTAAGAGTGAAAAAGTTTATATTAGATTCTGTAGCAAATGGGCAACCACTGCACACACTAGTACATGTCGGTGGCATCAGTGTAGTGGTTGGACAGAAATATGATCCTGGCTTCTGCATTCATGATAGATTGGAAAAGGGAAAATTGACAGGGAGACAGATTAGTAGAGAGTTACCATAGTCCAAGCAAAAATTAATAAGAGCAACAAGAGTTTTTGCAGTCAAAGGTAAGAAATGATCAAATTCTAAAGATGAAGAATAATAGAGGACTTGCACTACCCAGAGTTTAATGAAAAGATGTTGCAAAATTGTAGTTTGTTTTTTTTTTCTATGGGAAATACAAGTATTTACTAAAAATGTACGTCTGGAATGAGGAATGATGAAAGGTCGTCTTTAAATGGAAAACAAAATGCAATAGCTGATGTGCTGTTGTATGGTTGCTTACTTAGGCATTACTGATAACTTACCCGTAATGCAAGGCTGGACAAAAATCTAGTCTCTGTATCATGGAGGAGGTTTTGTGTCCTGCACTCAGTGACTTTTTGCTTTCACCTGTTTCTAAATACAGTACATTAGGCTATGTGATGTCGCTGAAAGCACTCAGCTCCATCTCTCCATAAAGAAGTGATCAGAGACTGCTCCGGCCTGATAAGGAGAGCACAAATCACATGGGTGCACAAAAAAGCATATGGTAGATGGGCTAGAAAGGTTTCTAAATTAAGATGAGTCCAATAGTGAGCAGAGAACTGCACCAATATACAACAACATGCCGAAGCTGGATTTAGTAGGTAATGCCAGGCTCGCATATGTACAACTGCAATATGGAACCGACCTTGCATTGTGTCTTTTCTTACCCTTAAAGGCAACCAAACATCAGGATTTTGGTATATAAGGTGCAGCCAGTGCAGTACTGGCACTATCAGGCACAGGCTGTACATACCATTAGTGGGCAGCTCAGATGTTTAGGCTGTGAAATCCAAGTTTATGAAGTGTGAAAATTCATCCACTTTTCGATTGACGTGTGCACCTCTGCTGATAATATCCAGGCGAGTTATGCACATGATTCCCACCCCCCCACCGCCTGTTCCTCCCTCTCTCTGGCTGTATGCAAATTTCTTTCTTCAGTTACACGGTGTCAGGGTTGGCGCCTGCGCATAGCGCTTATCTCCGGCACCATGTTTTTGACGCCCGCATTACCCAGTTTTGTGTCTGAGAGGGCAGCGCTTGCGCCCTCGTTTCTTCAGATCTCGCTGTGACCGAGGGAGCGCGTGCGGTCACAACAGACTGGAGAACAGCTAATCTTACCGATTAGCTGCAGCAGACTTCTGCTACAATATCGTCTGCTGCAGCTAATCGGTAAGATCAGCTGTTCTCCAGTCCTGTTGTGACCGCGCGCACTTCCGCGGTCACAACGAGATCTGAAGAAACGAGGGCGCAAGCGCTGCCCTCTCAGACACAAAACTGGGTAATGCGGGCTTGAAAAACATGGCACCGGAGATAAGCGCTATGCAGAGGCGCCAACTCCGACGCCGTGTAACTGAAGAGAGAAATTTGCATACAGCCAGAGAGAGGGGGAACAAGTGGCGGGAGGCTGGGGGAGTGGAATCATGTGCATAACCCGCCCAGATATTATCTGGAGAAGTGCACACGTCAATCAAAAAGTGGATGAATTTTCAAACTTCATGAACTTGGATTTCACAGCCTAAACTCCCCAATACACGGAGACCAAAATGACCAACCATTGACATTAAACAGACCAGATGCTTCTCTCCCTTGACGTCATCTGTTGGGGAGAGCAGGGAGGCCCCAATACACATTACATGGATGCCTAATCCCATGGGCATCCATGGATATGGCTGGCTTGTATCTAATGTGTATGGAGGCTTTAATAACTTTCACACTTGGCTCCTGGACATGACTAATTATATTTTCATGGCTTTAAAGTGGCAACTTATTCAACTCTACTACATTTATTTATTTAGTAATTTATCTTTTAATATAAAAGTTAACAATTTCACATGAATTTTTAATTTTGTTAATTTACTGACAATACTTTTCAACTCGGCACATATATAGTAAATAAAATGGATTTGGTGGGCACTTGACAGTATCAAAAGTAGGGGCTCAATGGTAAAAGACAATATTCAAATAAAAAAAAATACCATGGCACATCAACTGAAGTGAAGCATAATTTTTATTTCATTTCAGTGGTTTATGCATATGGCCCAACGTTTCGGTCCTATCACCTTGTTGACGGCCGGCATAGTGGCAGACAGGAGCGTGCACAAGATGTGTGTCTCCTCATACATGGCAGGGTGTCACAGATGCTGCTCTCTTTACCCAAGGAGATTCCGTGTGCGGAAGTGGTGCAGGGTGCATGACACTTGCTTCATCGGGCCGTTATCCATCACCCCAACTGTCAGTCGCTGACATAGATGGATAGTGAGACACACAACACCAGAGTTCACTTGGCCAAACGATCTTGTTTAATTTATTTTTCACAACATTATGACAGGCATGACCTTCCTTTCTCTCTCTGTTGGGTACTATTCTTTGTTCTGTAACCCGCTATCTCTGACCTCATTCTCAATTCTCTAGGGTCTATGCCTCCTTTCCCCTTTAACTGCACACCTTCAGCCATGTCTGGGCCTCGGCAACTTCTCTTGCTGGATGACTTTCTAAACCCGTCAAGGTGAGCTGTAGGTTCTGGACCTCCACAGGTCACTTCAGGGTTCCCTGACTGGTCCTCACACCAAGGCCACGTCCTCTCACTTTTGAACTCACTTTTAGACTGCTGTTCTTTTAGAACTCCCTCGTCAAGCCATCTACCCTGCCAACTGTGACTTCTCTTTGTCACTACCTTAAGCCTATCTTTTCTAACATCTCTTCTAAAACTTACTCTACCCTTGACCTAACCCAACCGCTAGATGACAGAATTTAGTAACCTAGTATACAGTCTTAACTCTACTACATACAGAACCTGTTCGTCTCTAAAAAACACTTAAATACTAACACATGCATATATATATTATTCAACAGTATACACAGCGTTGGCATTGCATATTTACATCATGGTGCACTGCCCACCCATTATACATCTCCTGCCAACTGTGACACATTTTTTTTCAATGAAGCTAAGATTTAATTAAACAGAAATATAGTCTATACATTGTGGTAAATGACTATTCTAGCTTCAAATGTCTGGTTTTTAATGCAATATCTACATAGGTGTATAGAGGCCCATTTCCAACAACCACCACTCCAATGTTCTAATGGTACATTGTGTTTGCTAACTGTGTTAGAAGACTAATGGATGTTTAGAAATCTTTTGACAACCCTTGTGCAAGCATGTTAGCACAGATGAAAACGGTTTTGCTGATTAGAGAAGCTATAAAACTGACCTTCTTTTGAGCTAGTTGAGAATCTGGAGCATTACATTTATTGGTTCCATTAAACTCTCAAAATGGCCAGAAAAAGAGAACTTTCATGTGAAACTCGACAGTCTATTCTTGTTCTTAGAAATGAAAGATATTTGATGCGAAAAATTGCCAAGAAACTGAAGATTTCCTACAACTGTTTAGTACTCCCTTCAGAGGAGCGCACAGACAGGCTCTAACCAGAGTAGAAAGAGAAGTGGGAGGCCCGGCTGCACAACTGAGCAACAAGACAAGTACATTAGAGTCTCTAGTTTGAAAAATCGACGCCTCACAGGTCCTCAGCTGGCAGCTTCATTAAATAGTACCCGTAAAACGCCAGTGTCAACGTCTACAGTGAGGAGGCGACTCTGGAATGCTGGCCTTCAGGGCAGAGTGGCAAAGAAAAAGCCATATGTGAAACTGGCTAATAAAAGAAAAAGATTAATATGGGCAAAAGAACTCAGACATTGAACAGAGGAAGATTGGAAAAAAGTGTTATGGACAGACGAATCGAAGTTTGAGGTGTTTGGATCACACAGAAGAACATTTGTGAGACGCAGAACTACTGAAAAGATGCTGGAAGAGTGCCTGACGTCATCTGTCAAGCATGTTGGAGGTAATGTGATGGTCTGGGGTTGCTTTGGTGCTGGTAAAGTGGGAGATTTGTACAAGGTAAAAGGGATTTTGAATAAGGAAGGCTATCACTCCATTTTGCAATGCCATGCCATACTCTGTGGACAGTGCTTGATTGGAGCCAATTTCATCCTACAACAGGAAAATGACCCAAGGCACACCTACAAATTCTTCATGAACTATTTAGGGAAGAAGCAGGCAGCTGGTATTTTATCTGTAATGGAGTGGCCAGCCCAGTCAGCAGATCTCAACCCTATAGAGCTGTTGTGGGAGCAGCTTGATCGTATGGTACGGAAAAAGTGCCCATCAAGCAAATCCAATTTGTGGGAGGGTCTTCTGGAAATGTGGCGCCCCTGACCTGGTCAGGCACCACTGAGTACTGCACCCATGCTGGGGGCAGTACAACACAGGTAATCCAGAAGGCTGACCGAGGTGTGGTTACACAGGTGCATACGGTAGTATCCAGGTCTCCCACATTGACCTTTGAAGGGACCCCTGGGGAATCCAGGAGGGGGCGTGGCCTTCATCTCCACTCAAGGGGTGTGGTAGAGAGCCTGGTTGCTAAGTTGCGGAGGCAGGCACAGAGAACGGTCACCTGGTAGTGCCGCCCGAAATCCACCCACGGATGGAGTGCAAAGGGGTGGCTGAGTACGAGGACTGCCAGGCAAGGACCAGAGCAGGGGCCCATTCAGTTGGCCTGCTCAACCTGCAGGTGGGGGGACTTCATACCCTCCACCATAACACCACAGAGTCCGGAGCCACGTAGCAAAGAGAGGGCCTATAGTACACAAGAGGCAAGCAGCCAGAGTGACCTGGTCCAGGCTACAAGCAGACGGGCCGAAAAAGGGTCGAACAGGCAGAAGCAACTTCCCTGGGTGACCCCGTAGGACTACAAGTCTGTGTCACCACAAAAACACAAGGGCTAGGAAGGTGAGTCAGTAGCCACCCTCACAAGTCAGCCTGAAGGAATTCCTGGTTCCACCTGTTTATCACAGCTTCGCCCGGGTTACTCACCCCTGCTACCTGAAAGTGAGTAAAAACCCTGAAAGACTTTTTGCTGTACGTGTGAGTCATTCTGCGACCTGTGGTTCCACACACCCAAACTGGGCCCTGGGGCCAGCCTCACTCTCGGGAGGCCACTACATATGACTGCACCCACCATCAGCCTCAGGCATCGCCTAATCTGCAGTGGCGGTCGCCCTGACTGCAATACCGAGAGTGGCGTCACGAATCCTATAGAAGTCAACCTACCTGTGACCAGAAGGACCCAGGATGCGCCGTCCCTGAAGACCCTGAGACGACCTGACGGTAACGGGGCCACGGGGCGGCACAGAAGCATGGGGTGAAATATCTCCAGATTACTTCAGCAAATTAACAGCTAGAATGCCAAAGGTCTGCAAAGCTGGAATTGCTGCAAAGGGAGCATGCTTTGACGAAAGCAAAGCTTGAAGGAGAAAATTATTATTTCAAGTAAAAATGATTATTCCTAACCTATTCAATGTCTGGACTATTTTTTCTATTCATTATGCAACTCATTTGATAAATAAAAGTATGATTTTTTTATGGAAAAGACAAAATTGTCTGGGTGACCCCAAACGTTTGAACTGTAGTGTACTTCTGGTATTAGGAGATCTCAGGTATTACACATAAATGTACGTGCGCCTCCTCAAGAATCTCCTTCCAGCAGTCATCTCAGCTTTAAAGCCTTTTCATTTGCTACAGATCGGCTCCTTCTCAGTGCGCAGATTGTACAATTTACTCAGATGCCATTGTGTAAAACATGCCTTCATTAAAAGGACCCTGCCTTGTGTGAGGAGACCATACAGGAAAACGCTGCTGACATTTACATATGGTGATATATGTAAATTACATATTTCAGGCATTCTCCCAAAGATCATCACATATTACTAAGTTCAGCGGGTGAAAGGAATATTGTGGATGAAATGGGCCAGGGGTTGGACTACTACAAATGCCACATAAAGGTGAGACTAGATAGTGACTCCTGCTATAGACTGATAAAAGGCTGAAATCGCTGTGTAACACTGTGGGCCACAAACTACTGATGAGTTGCAAAAATAGCAGTCACGTTTCATAGAAATCAATGGAAATTATACAGCACTGAATTCTACAGAGAGAAAAAAAGCCGCACAATTAAAATCAATTAAACACTGCACATTGTAACATAATGGCTGCCAAATAATTCTGTAGGTCATGTAAGAAGACAAATGAGAAACATTTGTAGATAAACAGAGCTTAAAGGGGTTTTCCCCCTAACAAAGTACATTTTAACGTTTATTTTAATAAATAGATCTTGGAATAATAATTTCCACAACTGGATGTATTTAAAAAAAATCTTCCTGTGCTGAGATAATCTTATATATGTGTCCCTGCTGTGTACTGTGTAATAGGCATGTCTGACCGTACAGGGACATGGTGTGATCATAACACAGCTCCTGGGCCGGGGAGAAAGTAAAGAGAGTATACAGAAATTACACCACAAAACCATAGCTGATTCTTTTTGTGAGGTAAAACATTTCTCTGTCTGTTTTTAAAAAATGTTTTACCTCAAAGAAAGAATTATTTGCGATCCCGTGCTGTAATGTTTGAATACTTTTTTACTTCCTCCCATGCTCAGGAGACATGGTATGATCAGACCATGTCCCTGTACAGTCAGACACGGCCTTTACACAGTACATAGCAGGGGCACATTTATAAGATTATCTCAGCACAGGAACACTTTTTTTTAAACATTTTTTTAAACATCAAATTGTGGAGTTTATTATTATTCCAAGAACTATTTATTAAAATGAACTTGGTTTGTGGGAAAACCCCTTTAGAGAATTTGCTCCAATGTTAAAGGCATCACCTACCCATACGGTAGAATAGATAACTTAAAGAGGTGGTTCATTACTTATTCTTCCAAGCCACATCGATATATTGTTGAGAAACAAGGCATCACTCAAATACCTTGTGTTGCCAATAGTGCTTGTGAGCAGCGCTATTGCGGTTCACTCATCCCCTTTTCTTGACACCCTGGGCTCCGTGATCTCTTATGTCCGGTGATGTCATGTCAACTTCCAGTTGACCTAACATTACTGCAGCCGGCCCCAGGGTTCCGTGAGTGACTGGGCTGTGGGTGACATTTCACCTCTTGTCATAGCCCAGCATCTCTTGCTTGAGGCGCTCTACAGTGAAGGAGGAAGCAGCGAGATGCTGGGCTGTGACGAGCGGTGAAAAGGTATTTGAGAGAAGCTTTGTTTCTCAATATTATATTGATGTGGCTTGGAAAAATAAGTAGTGAACCACCTCTTTAATCTCTGGTGTCCTGACCACTTTGATCTAACTGTATCCCAAAAATGGGGTTCTGCAGAGCTCCCATCTGACTGGAGTGGTGGTTGTGCAGAGACCCCACCACTCTATTCATTGTCTATTAGATTTCCTAAAATAATCGAGTACATTGCTTGGCTAACTGCGGCAACCCCATAGGGAATGAATAAAGTGGACCTGCTTGACCATCACTCCATCTAGACCAATGTTTCCCAAATCCAGTCCTCACGGCCCCTAACAGGTCATGTTTTCAGGATTTACTTAGCATTGCACAGTTGATGGAAGCATTATCATGGCATCATCTGTGCAAAGCTAAGGAAATCCTGAAACAAAGACCTGTTGGGGGACATGAGGACTGGAGTTTGGGAATCACTGATTAGGACTCTGCAAAACCCTTATCTTAAGAATTGTGTTGGTGGCAGACATGAGACCCCTGAGCTCAACACATTATGGATAAGGATTAACTTTAAAACTTGGCACAAGCCCTTTAAGCTCCTGAGATCTCCTCATGATTCCTTCACAGCTCCATTCAGACAATACTCTGCACAGCCCTGTTCTCTGGATTGTTTGGGACTTCAGGAGTCAGACCTCCAGTGGTCAGCAAGGTTTAATCTTTCCTTTGGACAGTAATAATTTTAAAACTTGGCACAAACCTATCAAAAGGAAAAATAAAATAAAAACTTTTCCTAAACATTTAAAAATAAATAAAGTAATAAAATTGTAGCTTTTTATATGATTATCCAAATTAGAACAAAATTTTCATGCTAACCTCAGGGTTATAGAAAGCTAAGTTTTTCTGTTCTCTGCAGATTACTTTTAGCTTTCCTGTGCAGCTTAAGGTTCAGCACAGTCATTCCATTCTAATTAGAGGATGTGTAATTTAGTGACAGTCATATTGTACTATTGGGGGCCTAAGTAAGACAGAATAGCTGAACTATACACCTACAGAGAAAAGCTTTGTATTCACCACTTGTGCCACTCCCTGGATTCTGAGGAAGGGATAGTACTCCCCAAGAATACTGACATTGTTTTTATCTTTACCTCCCATTCATTCCAGCTTCCATAAAGCACACACAGCCTTCTGTGTTATGTATGCTAGTCTTACCTAACCAGTGGCTTCCGAGTCATAAATGGTTTTCTAGCCCGTTGTCAGCTGAAGATACGTTTTGTGCAAGAATGATCTTGAAGATATCACAGAGGTTTTAGAACCAATGTCCCCTGGGAGTTTTTGCCTTTCAAATAATCAAAGCTGAACACCATCTATTGTACAGCTCATGGCCTACAAAATCTTGGAGACCTATGGTCTGTACAGCCATTACAAGGCTATGTAGTCAACAATATAATGCAGTGTATGTTAGAGCTACACATTTAACACATCTGTTTTGAATTGAAGAAGTGTTTATAATCACTTTCAACTCTACTGTATTCACCTTTCTCACACACTAACTGCTGTGAGATGAAAGCTGGAGATGTTTGTAATCACTCAGCTCTGCTGTATCTCTACATTGTAGCTGCAGAGATCAAGTTTTGAGGAAGGCTGTTTATCATTATGTGTCTTACAGCAGAATGCATTCTTGGTGTGTCATTTTTTTTCACTATATAATGCTTCATGGTGATGATTGGTCAGTGTCATGCATAAGAAAAAAATATACCCACCCAGTCACCCTGTGAAATATGACCATCACTTTGGTTTTTGGGGTTTCACAATTAAAAATAATAATAAAAGTAATAAATATAATACTGGCTAGTGCAGCACTCACAATACACGAAGCCACAGACCTCTATAGTTTGCTGACCAGGAGGACAAGTAGAGACGAACAGGTCCCACAGTGGTAGATACAGGGTTCAGCGGCTCCTTCAGATCAGGTTGCGAACTCTCTGCTGAGGGACGAGAATTCAAGTCGCTGGTTGAGGTGGCACCACTGATATGTAGAGTTCCAGTGTCGTTTTTGTTCTTTAATAGCAAAAACCTGTGGGGTGCAGATACTGGATATGGCCAATATGCTGCAGCCACTGAACAGGGAGGTGGAAGTGTCCAGGGTGAGGTCTCCAACTTTTTCTTTAAACCAATACTATTAAGAAAATACTGTATAATTAATTAGTATTTTAATTGTGCATGTAACCATAGAGGAATGAGGCCATCCAGTTTCTCTCTATTTGTTAAATTAAAGTTCCCAGAATTCCTCATCTGAAATAAACATATTATGCTGTCACTTGTAGTTCAACAGCAGAAGTAGTGGACTAGCTTTGCAGTCCTGACCATAGAGGGCCCCAAACTCATATCTATGAATCTTCTTACTTTCTGTCGAGCTCTAATATAAGAGAGGGGTAAAGTCTTATGACTTTTATGTGATCACTATTTTGCTCTGAGGTAATGGATGCATAGAGGTATGATTGATGAAGTGAGAGCTGCGAGTATAGAGGATAAGAACATAGTCTGGACTGGGGTCTGAGTTAAGATAAATGTCTTATATCATCCATGCACTTGCGGTCTAGATACAGCGGGATCCTGGTTGTCCCTGTTTGGGGGAATCCCACCTCACACTCTGGATCCCCTTGACCTTTAAGCAGTAAACATAGCCTATACGTCTGATGAAGGGTCTTCACCTGAAACGTTATGTAATACTGTACTTACCGCAGTGTAACCAATGGATATGAAATACTGACAATGAATCCTATTTGAAGCATGTCCAAGGGCCTTTAGGTTCTGCAGTTCCTTCACTGTCTACTATTGGTCTACAGGAGCTCAGTGGCTCTAGAGGACACCAAGATGATTTTTTTATGCTATTTTATCACTCCATCAAAAACAAAACTTTCATCAAAGTGGATGGGATTTATAGAAACCCATAACCAAGACCTAGTTCAGCCCATTGGTTTCCTTTTCCCCCATGGATTGATGTTGCACATGTCCAACTTTTTTAATGGATAAAGGTGAGGTTTTATTTTGTATGTCTACTGGGTCTGGTCCTCCCTGCGCTGGAAATTGCTCTTTTTAGGGATTTATAGAAACCTCCTGCCCACTGTGCTTATTTTTTCCTCAGTGTAAACTGACCTGTACGTGTTTCAAATTCATAACATGTCAATTTCTCCTGAGTTTTATGTGCAAAATTTAAAGAGAACCTGTTAGGTCCTGTATGCACCTAGAACCAGGAGCCGTTCTGGGTGCACATTTCTAATCCCTGCCTAACTGTCCCTGTATACACTTGCATAGATGAAGAGATCTTTAGAAAAAGTATTTCTAAAGATCCTTTGTGATATGCTAATGAGGTCAGCGACTAGTTTCCTGGGCGTTACTTCCTTTGGCTAGTCAGCCCGTTTACATGTAAGCATTCCTCTGTGGGCGTACTAACATGCTAAGAGGGTGGAATAAGCACAGGAAATAACACCCTTGCGACTAGTCCCCGAGCTCATTAGCATATCACAAAGGATCTTTATAAATACTGTTTCTAAAGATCTCTTTATCTATGCTACCAGATACAGGGACAGTTAGGCAGGGATTAACAATATGTACCCACAACTGCTTGTGGTTCTGGGTACATATTGGACCTGACAGGTTCCCTTTAAGCATAGACATGCATTAGATGCAGAAAAAAAAACACGTGTTTTTATGCACTCCCATTGTGGAAATGCATAAAAAACGCATGTAATAAACACATGATTATATATCAATACACTTGTGGTAACACCAAATTATCAGGAGACATCAAAGTCATAGTAGATTTATTCAAAACATAACATGTCCGTAAAAGACAACAAAGCAGGGTGATTATAACACCGGGGGCAGGGAAATTAGAGTTAAAGCGGTGAACTATATAAAAAACGCTGCAATAGTGCTTTAAAAAATATATAAATTGGCAAATCCTATTGGGGATTTATAAATATCAGCTCCAATTAACAGTATGAAGGAATCTGCCACCGTGTATTTTCATCAATATTCAATAATTATTCATCATTAATTTTTAAAAATAATTAAATACTCCCTATATACTATGGAAAAATAACAGCCATTCCTCTTGTTTGCAATGGGTTGAGATAGTAAATGAACAGACTGAGCAGAAATAAATGCCTGAGATCTCTGCAGCATGTAGACCCTGGAGCGGCAGAGCCAAACGCCCTGTTATTAACCTAGAAGTTTATGCATGCAGTGACATCAGGAGCCGGCCATGTGATGTGCACAGACATCCCATGAGAGCCCAGTCTGACTCAAAGCAGACGTGGAAAACTGGATCAATACAAATCATGGACGGAGGCAGCGTCCTCTACAAGCCTCGCACACATTTGTGAAATAGTTCTACGAGAGATGTAATACAGAGAGGCAAAGACCCACTGATAATATAGTATGGACGGTGCATGAATTGTGTATGGTCAATGTGAAATACCACGGATGGATATTTCACACATTGGACCATAAGGGAAAGGTTTTCTTGCAACTCGGCATTCTCTGTCCATGTTGTACTAACGCTTTTTATATTGAATGGAACAAGTGGCAAAACTTGAAGCCTGTGGACCTCAATGCAAAAACTCCAGCAGGAATCCCCATCTCTCACTAGGCTTTAATAATATTGCTGTTCACGTGTGGGCCAAAGGAACCTTTTTGGGTCTCTTTAGGCTCCTGGACACACGTGCGAATTCAATCCCTGCACTGACTATAGTTACACCCCTGTATAATTCTGGCATCATATTTTGTAATGAGTCTTACTGCAAGACGCTCCTTTCATCATTTGATATTCCCTAGAGAACCCCATGTTCATACCTATCATTACACAAGATAAAAATAATGTGGGCTGAGGATTTGTATTAACTTCTACTCCCCTCTTACAGAAAGTGCAGTCGCATCCTTTTCCTTTCCATTCCTGTTTCTTCTTCCCTATAAACAGATTTATGGGAGAGCAGAGGAGATTTATGAACGTTGAGGCCATGATTAGACAATGTGGACTCCACATGGTATAATGGCTACATTACGGACTATATAGCCATTAGTATACTCATTGTTTATGTGGTTTCTGGGCCGGTGGGTGTGGACTCATTGCACCACGGGCCAGGCTTACCTTGGAAGTGGACAACTAAGCAGCTTCCTGGTTTACGCTAGGTTCTCTGATAGTGAGGATAGGCTTGAGCCACAGGTAGTCACCAGGTGTTATTCCAAGGCAGTCCTGAGCCTACAGCAACTGACCAGAGGGTCAAGGTCCAGGAGACGTACAAGGCACAATCCAAGAACATGGTGAGACAGTCGAAGGACAAGACAAACAGCACAGGTATGGGAAACATAGGCAAAGACAGGAGAGGAGAGGTCAGGAGAAACAGGAGGCAAGCCAGGAGAGGTCAGGATAAACAGGAGGCAGGACACAGGGAATACAAATTCCTGCAGAGTGCGACTGCCTCTCCCTATAGTCAGGGGGAGACTCTCCAGCAGCAGATAGGTCAGCAAGCTGGTCATGCCGGCATCAAAGTCAGGGAGCTGGCATTTGACGTACCAGTACCCAAGGAGTAATTATTATTAAAAAAAAATATGTAAACTTGCAATTTTAACACTGGCCACTGGGCCACTCCTGGAAACTGTTCCCGAAAGGACTGGACGTATGAGTCTTCATACGTCCTGTCCTTTCCGGAACAGTTGCCAGGAGTTTTCTTATGGGAATAGGAAGGATAACAATGACAGGTAACAAAAAATATCCCCGGGAGCACCATCAAATCCATTATCATCAAATGGAAAGAACATGGTACCATAACAAACCCGCCAAGAGAAGGCTGCCCACCAAAACTGTCACCCTGGGCAAGGAGGGAATTAATATGAGAGGCAGCACAGAGACCAAAGTTAACTCTGAAGGAGCTGCAGAATTTCCAAGCAGAGGCAGGAGAATCTGTGCATATGACCACAATAAGCGGTAAACTGGCATTTGTGGAAGAGTGACCAGAAGAAAAAAAGCCTTTACTTATTACGAAAAAATGGAAATCTCTGTGATTTTGCCAAAAGACTTATGTGAGACTCCCCAAATGTATGGAAGAAGGTGCTGTGGTCAGATGAGACCAAAATGTAACTTCCTGTCCACCAAGGTAAACACTATATCTGGCGTCAAAGCAACACAGCTCAACACCCCAAGAACACATCCCCACAGTGAAACATGATGGAGACAGCATCATGCTGTGGGGTTGTTTTTCCACAGCAGGACTAGGGAAAATGATTTTAGTCAAGGAGAAGATGCATGGTGAGAAATATAGGTATATTTTTGAGCAAAACCTGTTTCAGTCTGTCAGTGATTTGAGACTGGGACAGAGGTTCACCTTCCAACAAGACAATGACCCAAAGCATACTGCTAAAGCAACACTGAAGTGGTGTAAATGTATTGGAGTGGCCTAGTCAAAGTTCAGACCTTAATCCAATTGAGAATCTGTGGTCAAACTTGAAGATTGCCCCCCCCCCCTTTAGGAAGCCCCCACACTGTGGAGCTTACTGTCAACACAGACTAATCTACTTATTTTGGTTTACAGGTTCCTACATAAAGGGGAAACACCGAAAGTTGTTCTCTCCTCCTCTTGTCATTTTCACAAATTCTACATTTTCATCCTCATTGTGCTCATAACCACCAGGTAATTAGTATTCAACCCAGATCCTAATTATTCCTATTATCAGTATACCTGCATTCATTCCTGTCATTTTGTATTCCTAACAGGTCCCAACTCTCCCCTTCTGTCCCTAAGTTCCTCACCAGGACCCTCTTAACAATACCCCCACGCAGAGGTTTTTTGTTTTGTTTTTATTTATAATTTTAAAACTTGTGTTTTATCTTAAATTATTATACAATAAATCAGTTTCCAGTTTACCAATTCCCTGCTGTGTCTCCATATTTGTATACCTAAATTTAGGTCTACCCATTCACTCTCTTTTCCCACTCATCCAGTTAGCACGGTAGTTTTTCATTTATTTCTTCTTTTAGACAGGTTTACGCGGACCCTGCCAACTGCCTGCAGCTTCCATTCCCTTCCTCCCCCCTTTTTTATAGATTTAACTTATATTTTCAGTCCTGTGTCGCCCCCTGGCATCACCTCCCTATCCCCAGAGTTAAGTATAGCCCCTTTCCCATTCCTTGTGGGAGCGCTAGTGTCCATCTTTATAATTGTCAGTGATTTGAGACTGGGACAGAGGTTCACCTTCCAACAAGACAATGACCCAAACCATACTGCTAAAGCAACATTAAAATGGTGTAAATGTATTGGAGTGGCCTAGTCAAATTTCAGACCTTAATCCAATTGAGAATCTGTGGTCAAACTTGAAGATTGCTGTTCACCAGAGGAAACCATCTAACTTGAAGATACTTGAGCAGTTTTGCCTTGAGGAATGGGCAAAATCCCAGTGACAATATGTTGAAAGCTCATAGATACTTATCCAAAGCGATTTACAGCTGTAATTGCCGTCAAAGGAGGCTTTGCAAAATACTGACCTTAGGGGGGTGAATAGTTATTCGCACTGAAGTTTTGAGTTATTTTGTCCTATTTGTTGTTTGCTTCACAATAAAAAGAAAGTCACATGCTCACTTTTGTAGGCATGTTTTTTACATGAACTGATGCAAACCCTGAAAAACAACAGTAAGGCCAGGGCCACACGGAGACTAATGCGATCCTCGCATGACACTCAGCTCACACTGGCAGCACAGTGGGAGCCAAGTGTCTTGCGAGTGTCATTGCGACTGAGGTCTGATCGTGCCATCGGACCACAGCTGCGGGAGGGCCGGCACTGAGGAGAGGTGAGCCAGTGCTGAGGAGTAGAGGGAGGGATTTATCTCCCTATCTCCTCCGTTGCCAGCTATTGCCATTCTCGCTCTGCACTCACATTACACCGGTGTAACGTGAGAGCAGTGCGATCTTTCTCTCACCCCATAGACTTTAATAGGTGCGAAAGAATGAGGTTCGCATTGCACCCGCAGTATGCTGTGACTGTTTTCTCGGTCCGATTAGGGCTGAGAAAATAATCGCTCATGGGTGCTGGCACATAGAGTAATATAGGTCTGAGTGGATTGCGATGTTTTATCGCATTCCACTCGCTTCGATTTTCATGCCGTGTGTCTTAGGCCTTCTAATAAATTCCAGGTTGTGAGTTAGCAAAATACAAAAAATGCAAAGGCGGTGAATACTTTTGCAATGCACTGAATATCCAACTACTCTTTTACTCTTTTGGGGGGAAAAGCTGCACTCTGGACTTTTCCTGGAGACTAATAATAATCCATGACACTATTGACGCATAAATAACATAGGAATGAAGTGTGTGTCTTCCATAAGCATTCAATAGGAAAGTTTAAAAGAAAATAGTGATGATATTTAAAAATGTCATAATCCTGTAAGAATACAGTACTGTACCACTAGGGCCAGATATGCCATTGTGGTAAAATGCATTTTACAAAATCAATGTCCTATCTAGAGAACAGGACCGCCTGATCATGGAGAAAAATCCAAGTGTCACCTGTTGATGTTTCTATGATGATAGGAGAACCCCAGTGTTTTTATACCCTAGTCAGAGGTCCCCTACTGGACCTGTGTTCTGAAGTAGCATTCATCTTTAAGCAAATTCTGCAACGGGTTAAAAGATTTTTCTATTTTAATAATCTTCTAACATGAGGCAGAAAAGAAACTGATTTACGTGTCTATTTTTTGGGGTCTGGTAGAGAGGGTCATATGAACTTTTTTTTAATTCAGTGTAACATGCAGATGTGCCCTAGATAAATAAGTGAGATATGGTGATGCCACTCAACTCCCTAATATCACCATCTACACGGAATTAATTGCTAGAATTAGTGAAAAGCAATGTACAGATGTATTTACATTAGTCCTTGTCCTCAGTAGGGCTAAAGTTTCCCATACAATAAAACCAAAGTTAGACAAACCCTCAACATCGGCGAGAAGGCCTCCCAACGCTTCTCCGAGAGATGATGTTCAGGTAGAGAAGGATCACGCCCATTGAATTTCAACAGCTCATCTTTTTGTTCGTTGGGGAGATAACCCACTCTGAGAGGAGTATGGCAGCGGATCTCTCATAAAAAACACTGGAGCGCTCATGCAAGTCAAACATTTCTGTGTTTGGGGACGTCAAAGAGTAAGTAAAGGAAAAGCAGCCAGCAAGTGCTCAGCACATCGGTGAATATACAGAGGTGCATCTTATTGGTCCATTTGTGTTCCATTTGATGCAGATATTATGTAGGCACCATTCCACAAGTACTGGATGTGACATGGGACGCTGATTTCCATTACTGGAAGTAGATTGTTCCAGCCAGGAAACACATGGGAACTGTAAGTAACAAATCAAGGGACATGACAACAAATAATTGGCATCAGCATGCCGTCCTGTTTAAACAGGGCATTTATGGCACACATTGAACCAGCAACCTGGCTTAGTCTGTAGCCGATACTCTGGCTATAAGTCATCCCATATTTTTTTAGTGGATTCCCCTGATGAATCATTACTGAGGAAACACATCAGGAATGTATATGAAGGAGGATGGATTAGATGGTTTTGAGAGGGTATTGGTTTAACCCAGATGAAACCACCTTGAGATCCAAAATACAGCTCTCCTTTGCCCTTGCATTACCTGAGGATTAATGGGGAAGATTGTAAGGTTTCGTCCCAAAGAATAATAGAAGACAAAGCCTAGATCAGTGTCACACTAAAGCGAACAGACGACCAGTACAAAGTGCAATACAATTGTGACAACAGGGATGAGATAGAAGGGAGGCCCTGTTGATAGGGAGACGGGAGAGGGGACACCTCCTGCAACTCACCTGGGTCTGTACCCTAAGCTCCCTAATGTCCCTATAAGAGTCCTTTCCCCATTGCCATCACATGCCTAAACCCTGATTTGCCCTGAAGTCACTCTGACTAGTGAGAAGGTTGGCAAGAGCACTAGTCCTACCACTACAATAATACAACACCAGGTAAGGGAGACAGACAGAGGGAAAAAGACACAAAAAGGAAAATACTCCAAGTTTCTTCAATACAGCAAAACACCACCGCTGCAATAGTCATGATTCCTCAGCTTCTTCCTGAGACTTACTCCTTCCAAAGTGGACAGCTTAAAAATGAGATTCTATAACCAGACTCAGATGGCAAGACATGTGCCTTTTTATAGTGAAGGGAAGTGGTCGCAAAAGAAGCGCACCTTGGAATAAGGCTACAAAGGACAGCCAGATAGGAAAGAGTCATTAACCCCTACAGCACTAAACGCAAGTGGATTTCACTGAAATACAAGTAGTGGATCTGCGAGCAATGAGGTGTTGTGACAATCTGATCCCAGACTTGCCACAGGTCTCCCCAGAGTGGGACAGATTCAAGACAAGCAGGTGGGTGTCAACTTTATATTTACTATGCTTAATTGACTATTACATATGATAACAACACATTTATATGGTGGGGACCTATCTGGAAACACTACCCATATAGGGTTATTTTACATATATTTGTCTATGTGTATGGCCTTTAAAAAAATGTTTTAAGGGTACTTTACACGCTGCGATCTCGCTAGCGAGATCGCAAGCGATCGTACCTGCCCCCGTCCGTTGTGCACCACGGGCAAATTGCTGCCCGTGGTGAACAACCTCATTAGTCCCCTTCACACGGACTTACTTGCCCTGCGACGTCGCTCTGGCCAGCGAACCACCTCCTTTCTAAGGGGGTGGGTCGTGCGGCCTCACAGCGACGTCACACGGCAGCCGTCCAATAGAAGCGGAGGGGCGGAGATGAGCGGGATGTAACCTCCCGCCCACCTCCTTCCTTTTGCATTGCCGGTGGACGGAGGTAAGGAGATGTTTGTCGCTCCTGCGGTGTCACACATAGCGATGTGTGCTGCCGCAGGAACGACAAACAACATCGTACCTGTCGCAGCAGCGATATTAAGGAAATGAGCGACGTGTCAACGAGCAACGATTTTTCACGTTTTTGCACTCGTTGATCGTCGCTCATTTGTGTTACATGCTGCGGTGTCGGTAACGACGCCGGACGTGCGTCACCAACGACGTGACCCCGACGATATATCGTTACCGATATCGCAGCGTATAAAGTACCCTTTAGACTTCTCACATTTTTGTTTGTTTCTAATACTGTATAGGTGAGTTGTAAAGATTTTACCCCTTCCTATCTGAGATACTCGTCATCTCTATCTCTATGAAGGTTAGAAAAGTGACAGCACTACAGACGACTGTTCTTCTCTTTGTAGGAAATGATGGTCTTGTTTCTCCCAAGCACAAATGGTTATATTTACCTTTATATACCAAACTGTGACACTTCCACTGCTCTACAAATATATTAGGTACATTTTAACCAAAACAACTTTTTTCCGATCTTTCAGAGATTTATCTGATGCATCCTTGCCATATTCTAAATATCTTCTGCAAAATACTTGGGCATGTTACAGTCAGGGAGTGAAATAAGGAGAGCAAAATGTGGGTCATAAATCAGGAAATAACAGCAAGGAAGATGAAGAAAAGGAAAGTGAACAAATATAATAGCAGCCTGAGCATAAAGAGGGAAGGACAATCCCCGTGGACATGTGTGAGGCTGACAAGTGCACTGGCTTGGATAATTCTTTCCACACGTACAAGAGAGAGCAAAGAACCAAGAAGGGCTTCCTATTAGGCAAGAAAGAAGACTGGAGCGGCCTCTATAATCTGCAGGATTATCTCTCATTCCAATTGCTACTGATCATTGAATAAATACCTTTCTACGAAGACATCAAGAAACAAAGAGTAATGACTCATTGGTTAGAGTCTCATTATGGGGGCTCTGCCTTTATAAAATGTCACTGCTTCTTTATAACAGTTTGCTGATGTCAGTAATTTTTCTCTTACAAGGAAAACATGGATCAATTTCCATCAGTGCTTTTATCTGTGTATCAGTTTTTACCATCGGTGCATATTGCATCGTTCCACCCACTGATTTTGCATGGTCCCAACCTCCCTCGCTGGTGATTGACAGCCTGGCTGGCCTGGGTGCATGTTCAGCTTTCTCTAGATCAAAAGGAATAACTGTGAGTCTAGTTAAAAATTAAAATTTGAGTACTCTGTGGTTTTGGTGGATTAATTTGCTTGCAGATTTGCCCTCTCTATTCACTTTAATATAGAGCAGAGTTGAAGAATTAATTTACTCCAGTCCTTTATTTCCATCCTGTTGATTTTCTTTACTTCATCCTTCTTGATGCCCTTTACTTCCATCCTGTTGATGCCCTTTACTTCCATCCTGTTGACGCACTTCCTTTACTTCCATCCTGTTGATGCCTTTTACTTCCTCCCTGTTGATGCCCTTTACTTCCATCCTGTTGATGGCCTTTACTTCCATCCTGTTGATTCACTTCCTTTACTTCCATCCTGTTGATGCCTTTTACTTCCTCCCTGTTGATGCCCTTTACTTCCATCCAGTTGTTGCCCTTTACTTCCATCCTGTTGATACCTTTTACTTCTATGTTGTTGAGGTCCTTTACTTCCATCCTGTTGATTCCCTTTACTTCCTCCCTATAGGGGCCCTTTACTTCCTCCCTGTTGATGGCCTTTATTTCCATCCTGTCGATGACCGTTACTTCCATCCTGTTGATGCCCTTTACTTCCATCCTGATGACACCCTTTTGTTCCTCCCTGTTGATGCCTTTTACTTCCATCCTGTTGATGCCCTTTATTTCCTCCCTGTTGACACCCTTTGCTTCCATCCTGTTGATGCCCTTTACTTCCTCCCTGTTGATGTCCTTTACTTCCATCCTGTTGATGCCCCTTACTTCCTCCCTGTTGATGTCCTTTACTTCCATCCTGTTGATGCCCCTTACTTCCTCCCTGTTAAAGTCCTTTACTTCCTCCATGCTGATGCCCTTTATTTTCTCCCTGTTGATGCCCTTTACGTCCATCCTGTTGATGCCCTTTGATTCCTTCCTGTTGAAGCCCTTTTGTTCCTCCCCGTTGATGCCCTTTACTTCCTCCCATTTTATGCCTTTTACTGCCTCCCTGTTGATGACTTACTTCCTCCCTGTTAATACCAGCTCTATGATAGCTAAAAATAGTGATTTATTATATCCAAAAAATGAATTAAAAACTGTTTATGTTTGTTTACCCAACCACTTTTTCAGTCCGAGTGCTGCTTGTGAGAATACTCTGATGCCACTGACTGCATTTGGATCAATTTTATTCAATTGTACTGTTCAGATGTTCGCATGAAAAATTGCAGCATACACTTGTCTCTTCTGTATTTTCGATGAGACTTGCCTATTTAAGTCCATGGGTGTGCAAAAATAAATAAAATCGGAATCCATAAGGAATAGCCATATAGCATTTGGCTTTTATGGACATATTGCAAATTTTAACATAGGAAATTGGTTTTGAGCTTGTAAATTGTATTTACCACTGATGTATCCGTGTGCCCATTTACTTTACATCTGTATGAAATCCGTGCGTTATCCTTTTCATACATCATAGAATATACATTATAAAATATAGCTTCCAAAATTGGATGACACATGGACATTCTGCATGGGATTCAATTTATTTTTTTATGCATACAGTATATGGATGTGAACGGGTGACTCTCATCCAAGACTTACAAGAATATAGGGCATGCAGTGATTTTTGTTATCATGGATAGTGGGACTGAGAGAAAAATCGGCAATCTGAACAGGCCTATTACATAACATGGAGAGCGCATGTCCAATTTATACACTTGTTGGTCTGCATTTCAGTAATCTATGAGTTATTAGCAGCCCAAAACCTATGCACATAGGATCACAAGACTCAAAGGAGAGGTTTTTTTTATCATATCTAAACTAGTGTCAGACCTCCAGAATGGCAAAATAGCAGATGAATGTGGTCCTTATATCAACAAGGGCCAAACAAGCTTAATTCCAAGGCTGTAGGATATTATAGTGTCATGTGTGACATATAAATAGCAATCCGTGAAATTGGAGTAAACAGAAAAAAGCTTGTTCATTACATAATATTAGATGACTATTAATAAGGAGGTGGTAAATATACACAAATCAGGAGGTAGATGATAAGATTGTTATCTATGGGATGTTATACAAGTGGTAAAAAACTGGCATTATTTCTTCTATTATACACATATGTACAGAGCGTTAGGGCTTGTTCACACTGGCGTATAATACAGAGGAGTGCAATGCGAGAAAATCTCTGATCGCACCCTGACCAATGTCATTTAATGAGGTAGAGCAGATCTAGAATTGTTTTCCCTTGCCCAAACAACAGAAAGCTGGCGGCTCCTGTGAGAAAATAAGTTAATGTTCTCCAGGTAGCTGCACTTACAGTAAGGCAGCTGGGTAACATTGTAACATTAATATTTACCTGCAAATTAACCCTATATCTGAGGGAAATCAGTGTTTTGCAAAGTGACAAATTCTCTTTAGAGTTTATTACAGGTCCAAGGCCATGTGCACACTTAAGGTCCAGTCACACTAAGCAACTTACCAGCGATCCCAACAACGATAGGGATCGCTGGTAAGTTGCTAGGAGATTGCTGGTGAGATGTCACACTGCGACGCTCCAGCGATCCCACCAGCAACCTGACCTGGCAGGGATCGCTGGAGCGTCGCTACACGAGTTGCTGGTGAGCTCACCAGCAACCAGTGACCAGCCCCCAGCGCCGCATGGAAGATGCTGCGCTTGGTAACTAAGGTAAATATCGGGTAACCAACCTGATATTTACCTTGGTTACCAGCGCACGCAGCTACACCTGCAGAGAGCAGGGAGCAGCTGCTCTCCTAGTTACAGCACACATCGGGTTAATTACCCGATGTGTGCTGCAGCTACATGTGCACAGAGCAGGGAGCAGCGAACAATGCTTAGCGCTGGCTTCCTGCTCTCCTAGTTACAGCACACATCGGGTTAATTACCCGATGTGTGCTGCAGCTAAATGTGCACAGAGCAGGGAGCAGCGCACACTGCTTAGCGCTGGCTCCCTGCTCTCCTAGCTACAGCACACATCGGGTTAATTAACCCGATGTGTCCTGCAGCTACATGTGCACAGAGCAGGAGCCGGCAGCACAGGCAGTGAGAGCGGCGGAGGCTGGTAACAAAGGTAAATATCGGGTAACCAAGGACAGGGCTTCTTGGTTACCCGATGTTTACTGTGGTTACCAGCCTCCGCAGAAGCCGGCTCCTGCTGCCTGCACATTTAGTTGTTGCTCTGTCGCTGTCACACACAGCGATCTGTGCTTCACAGCGGGACAGCAACAACTAAAAAATGGCCCAGGACATTCAGCAACAACCAACGACCTCACAGCAGGGGCCAGGTTGTTGCTGGATGTCACACACAGCGACATCACTAGCAACATCGCTGCTACGTCACAAAAGTTGTTCATTAGCAGCGATGTTGCTAGCGATGTTGCTTAGTGTGACGGGGCCTATAGAGTATTTGGTGAGATTTTTAATCTCAATATTTGTAAACCAAAATGAGGGGTGGGTAAAAGATACAGAAGTGGTGCCAGTGTTTCTATTATACTTTTCCTTTGACTGTTCTACTCCTGGTTTTGGCTACAAATACTGAAGTAAAAACTCTCCAAATACTCAATGTGTGCACATGGTGTTAAAGTACATGCACTTAGATACTTTTGGAGCTGGTCTGCCCTAAAAACTGTATGAAAAAATCACTCAATAAAACACTTGAAAGACTTGCTGGTCATATGCTCAGTCATTTGAACGTATTTCTTGTGCTTCAGGTTTTCAAAAACACCTGGCGGGCAAAAAGAAAGTCTATGTCACTTCTATGAAGCATCCCCTGATGGAAAACACTCCAAACTAGGCGCTGTCCTAATCAGAAGATGGCACAAACAAGTAGGAAAAAAAATATGGAAAAACACTTGAAAATTTCTTTAAGGCCTGAGTCACACAACACGGTCTGCCTCTTGCCAGGAGCAGGTCGGCTGCATGGAAATACATGAAGCTGACTCGATCCTGTCAGGAGAGTGTGCGGCCATGCCGGTTGATGCAATGTGAGACTCATGGGAGTCTAAGGCCGGGGCCACGCGGTGTACCGCGAGTGCAGTGCGATTTTTCTCTCGCCCCATACACTTGAATGGGTGCGAAAGAAAGAGTCTCGCATTACAATCGCAGCATGCTGTGATTGTTTTCTCGGTCCAATTAGGGCTGAGAAAATAATCGCTCATGTGCGCTGATGTTTTATCGCACTCCAATCACAGCGTTTTTCTCGCCGTGTGGCTTAGGCCTAACACAGCATCAGGGAATGAAAAACTCTTACAAAAACTCCCCAAAGGAGGAGCATTTTTTTAAAGTGGTTTCCAGTTGAAAACTTGTTGTTCTTGACTATCTAAAAAAAAAATATTTGCAATAATATTATGAAGCACTTAATATAATCTTTTAAGTGGCTTCATTTCACACCCGCTTAGTAAAGACCGTAAACATTTGCACTAATTAAAAAAATCTCTGGAATTGTATGACAAATTTTAAAAAAACAAAAAAATAATACAGGCAGCAGGGAATTACTCCAGGTGATTAAACTAAGAGCAAAAACAAAATATTTTTGATCTGATGGCAAGTTCTCTTTAAATGCATGTACGGTATATTGGGACAAAGGTTATTTTTTTAAAAAAAAAAAAAAAAAAAAAAAGGGTTTCATTAAAATGTTTTCATTGTTTGAATTTTTTAATGGAACATTTGACTTTAATGTAGACTGTGATCATAAATCGGCTAAGGCTATGTGCGCACAGTGCATTTTTCGGGTGCATTTTTGCTCAGAAATCTGCATGACTTTGCTTCCCCAGCAAAGTCTATGAGTTTTCATTTTTGCTGTCTGCACACAGCATTTTTTTTTAGCTTTGTTTTTGTGGTGCCCACAAAAACACAGCATGTCAATTATTTTTGCGTTTTCCACCCATTGAGTTCAATGAGATGTTCAAAAACGCAATGAAAAACGCAAATTGCAAATATAGCTGCATTTTAGTGCGTTTCTATGACTGAAGCTGATAAAAAGGTACAAATGTCCTTCACACTCTCATAGAGGGTTAATTGATGGACTCTCAGTTAAAAGGGTTATCAACTACTCTGACAACCCCTTCTCAATCTCCATGTTTTCCCCTTGTGAAATAATAATACTTAGAATCAACTCTTGTGCCGCCGTTAGTGTTGTTACACGAGCTCTGCAGTCAATGAGTGCTGGCTTCACTCTCCCCGCCTTTGAACATATCATTACATCCAGAGGAAGTGACAGAGCAGCAGTTCTTGGTTCCTCTGGATGTATGTTATTTGTCCAAAGGACGGGAGAGTGAAGCCAGCGCTTATTGTCTGCAGAGATTGCGTGACATAATGTCACACGATCCCCAGGAGAGTCTGTGCCAACACCAATGGAATGGCACATGCACTGGTGGTGAGTATACATGTTATTATTTTACAAGGAGAAAACATAGAGACAGAGAAGGGGTTGTTCTAGTAGTGGTCAAAACCTTTACCTGATTCTGCAGCCAAAAGTAGACAATGCGACACAGAATCTATTAAAGGCAAATGACAAAACATTTTTAAAGCAACTTAATTGTAATGTACAGTCATGGCCAAAAGTTTTGAGAATGCTACAAATATTAATTTTTACAAAGTCTACTGCTTAAGTTTTTCTAATGGCAATTTGCATATACTCCAGAATGTCATAAAGAGTGATCAGCTTAACAGCAATTACTTGAAAAGTCAATATTGGCTAAGAAAATGAACTTTAACCCCCAAAACACATTTCAACATCATTGCATTCCTGTCTTAAAAGGAGCAGCTAACATTGTTTTAGTGATTGTTCCATTAACACAGGTGTGGGTGTTGATGAGGACAGGGCTGGCGATCAGTCATGATTAAGTAAGAATGACACCACTGGACACTTTAAAAGGAGGCTGGTGCTTGGTATCATTGTTTCTCTTCAGTTAACCATGGTTATCTCTAAAGAAACATGTGCAGCCATCATTTCTCTGCACAAAAATGGCCTAACAGGGAAGAGTATCGCAGCTACAAAGATTGCACCTCAGTCAACAATCTATCGCATCATCAAGAACTTCAAGGAGAGAGCTTCCATTGTTGTCAAAAAGGCTCCAGGGCGCCCAAGAAGGACCAGCAAACGCCATGACTGTATCTTATAACTGTTTCAGCTGCGGGATCGGACTACCAGCAGTGCCGAGCTAGCTCAGCAATGGCAGCAGGCTGGTGTGAGGGCTTCTGCACGCACTGTGAGGCGGAGACTCTTTGAGCAAGGCCTGGTTTCAAGGAGGGCAGCAAAGAAGCCACTTCTCTCCAGAAAAAACATCAGGGACCGACTGATATTCTGCAAAAGGTACAGGGAGTGGACTGCTGAGGACTGGGGTAAAGTCATTTTCTCAGATGAATCCCCTTTTCGATTGTTTGGGACATCTGGAAAACAGCTTATTAGGAGAAGAAGAGGTGAGTGCTACCACCAGTCTTGTCTCATGCCAACTGTTAAGCATCCTGAAACGATTCATGTGTGGGGTTGTTTCTCAGCCAAGGGAATCAGCTCACTCACATTCTTGCCTAAAAACACAGCCATGAATAAAGAATGGTACCAGAATGTCCTCCAAGAGCAACTTCTCCCAACTGTCCAAGAGCAGTATGGCGCCCAACAATGCCTTTTCCAGCATGATGGAGCACCTTGCCATAAAGCAAAGGTGATTACTAAATGGCTCATGGAACAAAACATAGAGATTTTGGGTCCATGGCCTGGAAACTCCCCAGATCTTAATCCCATTGAGAACTTGTGGGCAATCATCAAGAGACGGGTGGACAAACAAAAACCAACAAATTCTGGCAAAATGCAAGCATTGCTTATGCAAGAATGGACAGCTATCAGTCATGACCCTGGAATTGGATACAAGGGAGGAAGAAGTCATTCATTGTGCCAAGGTGCCTACATGCCTTAACGTTAGAAGTACAAAAGTAATCAAAATGCACAAGTGTGCAGGTAAAAATTCTTTTAATGAACAATGAGTACAGTACAAAGGCATAGAAATGAGTATAAATAAGTTATACAGACATAGGGGGTGATAAAAACCCCACATGTGAATGCATGCAAAATGTGTCAATAAAGTTACTTGTAGCTCACTGGCATGGTCAGTGCTGAGGACAAATTACACCATCGTGCAGACAAGAAAGTACCAGCCAAATACATGAACAAGCCGGCTACACATCATAGGTTAACAATTGATAATACAGCAAAAGACCAGAGGCCAGTATAGAGCTTACCAGAGCGACAAGAGCGTGCAGACACACACAGGGGAGGTCCTGGGACCTCCCCTGTGTGTGTCTGCACGCTCTTGTCGCTCTGGTAAGCTCTATACTGGCCTCTGGTCTTTTGCTGTATTATCAATTGTTAACCTATGATGTGTAGCCGGCTTGTTCATGTATTCGGCTGGTACTTTCTTGTCTGCACGATGGTGTAATTTGTCCTCAGCACTGACCATGCCAGTGAGCTACAAGTAACTTTATTGACACATTTTGCATGCATTCACATGTGGGGTTTTTATCACCCCCTATGTCTGTATAACTTATTTATACTCATTTCTATGCCTTTGTACTGTACTCATTGTTCATTAAAAGAATTTTTACCTGCACACTTGTGCATTTTGATTACTTTTGTACTTCTAACGTTAAGGCATGTAGGCACCTTGGCACAATGAATGACTTCTTCCTCCCTTGTATCCAATTATGCTTTCAGAAGTCAGTGCCTTTTACTACTGTTAAGATCCGGCTTTACTGTTCTATGGTTTTCATATGACCCTGGAATTGTAGATTCCGGCCAGAATTTAGCACACACTTCCCTTTTCAATTCCCCCTTATCCGTTAATAACCACTCAGACACCAATTTATCTTTGGATAATTTTGGCCATAGCAGCCATTTATTAAACAAATACATAACATGTAGAAAATTGCATTATGGTAAGGTCCTTGAAGCTAAAACCCTGGTGATTCACATAACCAAAACATAGAACCAAATTGCTCCCAGCCGTTACCCACACTGGCTCAGGAGCACCAAACAGTGAGGGTTATTCCTCCATTAACCACCAAACACCCACGGGGGCCCCGACATACCCCGTCGGGATCCCCCAAAAATCACCAGGTGACCAACCATTCTGCCAATGAGGGGATCCATACCCAGATGGGTTCCCCGAACCAATTTAAACCAACTTCAAGGACCCACCAATAAACCTGCCACAACGAGGGCACCTTGATAACCTTCAAGTGCCTGAGACCCCCCACAATGGCAAAGCCCGTTCAATATCTCCCTGTGATCCAAGGGCCCACACAACGATCCTTACTGCATTCAAATGCACCCCATTCCCCTACCAAAATTCTTCATCCTTCCGCTCCAACTCCAAATGCCGTACTGCAACACCCCCATTGCGGCTAACAATTTTTGAGATAACCCTATGAGCCTTCACTCGAGCCTTATTCAGCTTCTCCCCATACCGTGCTTTTCCTGCCCAAACCCTTGCCGGAAACCATGTCCGACCACACAATTAACATGCCTGGACAAGACACCCATAACCGCAACAAATCAGCTTAAATATTGTTCATCAAAATGCGAAAAAGCCGCTCATCCATTTCCCCCGACGTGTAAAACAACAATTCAGTAAGCCTGCCCAAAACGGGCAACGGGCATACCTATGCACCTCCTGCAATACCCTATTCCACCCCATACCCCTGATCCCGGGCCATCTGACAAGAACCCTATCCCTCTGAAAACCAGCTGTCTCCCGTTCCCTCTCGCCTCTGCTCCCTAGGTCCCCCAGTACGCATTAGAATGGCCCAGGATCCAGACCAAGCAAAAAAGGAGGGGGGGGGAGGGAGGTGGGGGCTTCTGAAACAAAATGCACAAACCGCCAAGACCAATTAGCTCCCATACAAACACCAAAAATGACACCCCCCAGGCCCCACTCTATCGAAACCCGTCCCCCGGTCAATTATCCACAAAAAACCGGCTGAACCTACAACTTAACAACGCTAAGACTTCCCTCGGCCAATCTGTTTAACTGTCTTAGCAGGGAGACCATACATAGAGGCTTCCGTCGCCGCCCCAATACCAAGAGAATGCAACGCACAAATCACCGGATCTAACCCCCATGAGCTCAAACATGGACGAAAAACACTAATTACTGATCTTCAGACACAAAACCCATCCTCGTGACATAACAATGGGCCATCCTGACTCGGGTGGACCCTTGCCAAACTCAAAACACTGCCACGGGCACATACCCGGTGCCGTGAAACTTCCTTAAACAAACCCACCTGCGTGCCCCCACTTGATCCATTTTTGATTTCCAGATCCAAATTTGATCCCCATGTTCCAAAATTAGGATGCCACTACTACCCCATCCTCCGGTGAACGTCATACTGGGAGATGCCAATTCACCAAAACACAACGCCCCGACAAAACGCCCACGAAAAAGCCAACCATAACAATGATACTACCATGCCGATGTACAAACTACGTGCAAATTCCTTACCCAAACATTCCAATAAGCTAAATGACACAGGCCGTCAACCTGCAACCACTCACGCACTGCTCCCCGAGAACCCATGTGGCTTGATACGCCGCCCACGTGGTACCAGTCAAAAAAGGCCCGAATCAGTGGTCCTGCTGCTGGAAGACCCAATTTCCAAAACTGCGCAGGGCACTACAAGCTGCTGACGTCTGACTCCGGTGCACAACCCATAAACTACCCCACTGAAAACCAGAAAGGGAATCCGCTATTAGGTTCACTATACCCGGTACACGAGCTGTTGTGCACGCATTAAGTTTCAAACGATTCAACACCAGCTGCCGCAACACTTCGTACAACTGGGGAATAGGATGCTGAGACATGATTAATCGCCAGCACCACACCCATATTGTCATATTTAAACCTGATTCTACGTATTCGACAACTGGTGCCTCCACAAATGAAGTGGGACCAAAATTGGAAAAATTTCCAATAGCGACACATTCCTTATCACACCCTCCGCCATCCCACTTTCTGGTCACCGATCCACACACCACTGACCCTGAAAGAAGGCCCCGAAACCTGAGCCACCCGCAGCATCCGTAAACCACTCCCATTCGAAATATTCCCTCCCTCATCCCTTAGCAGCAACGACCATTATCCCATAGCAAAACCTCTCCCCAAACCGACAAGTCCCCTTATTGTTCCGCCGACAAAAGTATGTCGTGGTAAGGAGCAAGCACTGCAGCTGTAGCGCAAGCTAGCCGACGTGAAAAAACTCAGCCCATTGACATTACCCAACACACAAAATTAAGTTTTCCCAAGTGATTGAACCTCCCTTAATTGTAATTTCCTTAACCGGCATGCCCTTGCTACATCCACTTTAAGCGCCGCGACCTTGTCATCAGGAAGCCGAACCTCCCAAATCACTGAGTCAATTACAACGCCCAGAAAACAAATACAAGTATTTGACCCAACAGTTCTTCAGGTGCAAAAAACCCCCCCCAAACACCTCGCTACCCCTTCCATTGCTGGTAGAATGCTGGTACACTGTGCCGAAACAACCGATCCCACAAAATTCATCCAGGTAATGTACCAGTGAAGCCAAACCAACAATATCACGCACCACCCATTCTAAAAAGAACTAACAGTTTCACTAAATGCTCATGATATTGAACCACCCATTGGCAAGCAGCGGTCCACCAAACAATATCCCTCCCAACAACAACCCAATAACCGAACCCATTCCGGATGAACTGACAAGAGCCAAAAAGCTGACTCCACATCTGCCTGTTGCCATCAAAACACCCCTCCCACAACTTTTCACCCATTTTATAGCCTCCTCAAATGACGTATACACCACTGAACAAATCTCAGCCAGTATACCATCATTCACTGACCTACCCCGGGATGAGACAGATGGTGGATCTGCCGAAATTAACCTGGCTCCTTCCTCGGCCCCACCCCCAATTGCGAAACCCTAAATTAGAAAAAAGGGGGGGGGGAGGGCAAAACGGGCCCTCCCTTCTCCCCAACGCCTCCCCCTTGCCCAACCTTTCAGCCACAACCACCGCATGTTGATACGCCGAAGGCAGATTCCTGGTTGTCCCTGTAACATCAAACAGGAGCAGGAATCCTAAAACCCTCTCCAACCTAACCTCAAAATTGTCAGTTTAATCCCTATCAGGATACCTATCTAGGTACGGAAGCATCCGACTAAGCTCACCGGCGTCTGATCCTTGTGTATTAGAGGTAGCGGACTTGGGCTTATTCTTTTAAAAAACACTTGGATGCCCATGGGATGTTCTGCTGCTCGGGTGCAGAGGTATTGTAAAAAACAGCAAATGGCACCGAACTTGCATTACCCCTCATTAACTTATCCCCACAAACTGGCTTCTGGGACCCAGGCCTTTCCGTACTGACCACTAGCACCCTGGCTTCAAGACTGGCCGTATAACCCAGCCATGCCCTGAATGGACTGCCCATACCTGGCAGGCGCCATCACCCGCACCCCAAACCTATATCCACCTGATCCCATGTTATGATTGGACTGATAGCCTTCCTCTGACGAAACTACTCGTCAGAACACAGCCAGGTCTGCCCCTCATAAACCCTATAGGCCTCCCCAATGGAGCCCATATAGCAAAACCAATGAGAACAATTCTCCGGCCCTTTTTGCCAATTGCTTGCCCAAACTGCAACGCCTGCAATCAAATATCAAATGTCTGAGGAATCAAACTCCACCGCCCCTTCCCCTCAAAACCCACATAAACCTCTCCGCGCGTGCGATCATCCAAATTAATCCTATCCTCCTTATTCTTTTCTGTTTGAGCCGATATTGGGGAAGAAATACTCCCCACCGTGGACTCACTAACCGCAATGACAGACAGATGAAGCCAAGCTGCCACTAGCGCCGGGGGTTTTTCTGGCCCCCCATCCGCGTCAGCAACGTGTGAACACAACTTAAATTCTGAAAAAACTCCCCACCTGACGCATTCCCCCTGACACCCACCGGCACCCCCCAAATCCGAACCCCCCGCCGACCTGTCACCTCCCCCATACTGTGTACATGACAGAATGTGAAGACAAACAAAACATAGAATCATACTCACCAAGCTGCACAAGGGTAGAAACCCCGCCAGCCGGACCTCCTGCATCCTGACGTCCCTCCGATCTAGCTTGACTTGGCTCCTCCCCTCTGACTCCGCTCCACTGGCTCTTGCAGCCGCACAGCCCGAGGCCCCAGAGGCCGCACATCCTGGACCCAACGATCAGTGGCGCCGACAAAAGAGAGGGAGCTGCATATTCTCTTCAGGGTTCTCCGAGCGCAGCCCCCCCCCCCGCCCCCGCTCCATGTGGCTCCTCTTCCAGACAGGGCCTCTGTAGCCTCAGGCCCTGAATGCCAGGCCCGATGTGTTGCCGACCGCAGCCGCCTGGCTTCGCCCGCTTCACAGGGATCCCTCTGAGACATCGATGCTGCAGGGAGGAGGGGCTCAGGGCTCTCGGCAGGTACATCACCAGAGCGCCCCGCCGCACCGCTGACGTCACTCGCCGACAAGGCGGCAGCAGGCCCCGCCCCCAACTCCAGCGCAGGCCTGCCAACCGCCGCTAGGCCCAGCCGCCCGTTTGAATTCCTCCCAGGCCGGGGCCTGCTGGACCTCGCAGCTCGTAGCGTCCGGCCTGGAGGGTCCCCGGAGGGGCTTCTGCGGCGACGCTGGGCCCTGGGAGTCAGGTCAGGTGACCGCCTCTCTGCCGGTCCAGACCTCCGGGGGCGCCGCTGTCGCAGGGGTGCAGTCCCTGCCCCCCCCGGACTCCCACCGAAGATTCTCGCTACCATGCTCTGCAGCCACCTGGGGGGATGGTCCCAGCAGCAGCTCTCAGCCGCTCCAGGAGCTGATCCACGGAGTCCATAACAGGTACAGGGATGGGGACTCTCAATTGTGTCCCAAAGCGGGAAAAGTGTCACTCCTCCCCCAGCTTCACCTTTTATCCTGTACCCGGGCTTACCCCACCTCCCCTACCCATGACACCATGACCTCCACTCCAATCAGTGTCATGCTGGCCTCCTCACATGCCCGGGGGGAGGGAGGGGGCAGTGCTCCGGCCATTCTGGATTTGGTCCAGAAGTTGATTGAGAGCATGCCAGGGAGAATTGCAGAGGTCCTGAAGAAGAAGGGTCAACACTGTAAATATTGACTTGCTGCATTAACTCATTCTAACTGTCAATATAACCTTTTGGTACTCATAATATGATTGCAATTATATTTCTGTATGTGATGTAAACATCAGACAAACACAATTAAAAACCAGAGGGCAACAGATCATGTGACATTATAATTTTGGTGTCATTCTCAAAACTTTTGGCCATGACTGTATATACACATAATATATATATATATATATATATATATATATATATATATATGTGTATTAAATGTGACGTGAAACAACATGGTATTAGGTGCATTACATTTTAGATTAGGTGGGAGGTGTATGATCGTAAAATAAAGTATAATGTTGAGACGAGGTCAGGTAGCAGGAAGGCCAGTCTTTTGGGAATGGCGATGGCACACAATTTATCAGTAATAGTGACAGCCCAACACTTAAGATTTAGTAGCTTACAGCCAGTTTTTATTGATTAATATACGATGAACCTTTGCTTTCTAATGTCCGGCACATAAGGGAATAATATAGACATATTAGTTTCTCACGAGATTAGGGCAAGTAGTACCACAACACGTCTACTGTTATCCCTCACTTGGTATTTTACTATTACCTGTTTTATCTTAAGCTGAGTTGATAGGGAACCCGGTTATGGTTTCTTTAGAGACAAGTTCTGAATTGATTTTTAAGATTGCATTCATTTCCAGTGTGTAATGGTGTATTGTAATAGTGAATTATAAGCTTTTACGAGCAGGGTTGTTTTTACTTTTGCTTTAAATTATTGAATCTTCTTCGGTTCCTTATGATTGTTTTTATATAAACCTCTGAATTGTAAAGCGCTGTGGAATATGTTGGGGCTATATAAATAAAAATTATTGCTATTATTATTATTGTAATAAAACCAGGAACATCTGCATAGAGAACAAAAAACATTGCTACTTGTCAACTGTCCTCAGTACACATCACTGGAAGTCAAAAGCATTTATCAGGGAACAACTGGAAAAATGTTAAGCTAAGGTGAAGGCTCTTGTGCAAGGGGCACTAGTGCAAATTTTTTGAAGTGCAAGATTCTTATAAGTGCCAGGCAGTTAAACATGGCAGTTAGATAGGGAAGGAGACAGGTAAGTCATGCAAGACAATCTTACTTGTTAATAGTTAATTTGTGCTGTAAAATGTATTCACCATATGTATTTGTATCATTTCTGTTCTAGCTGCTTCATATCATTTCTGTTCTAGCTGCTTCAATCCCTTACAGCTACAGCCCTTTCACACACACTATAAACTCCATCCATATCAGCCTCTCTCTCTTCACCTCTCTCATGTGCTTTTAAAACTCTTATTTCACAAAGATCCATTTACTCGTACCGTGCAACACAAGAGACGCTCTCAGAAATCAATTAACCATCTGCTCACTCTCTCTATTCAGCTTCACCTAGTTGCAGGAGATATCTTCCCTAACCCATGCCCTTCTGGTAATAGTAAGTTTAACTCCTTCCTTGCTACATTCAGAAAATCTGTGAATATCATTAATATTTTTTGCATGCCTTCTGTCTCCTTTAACTGTGCCCTCTGGAACCCACAGTCAACATGTGTCATGGGTGCGTCACAGTTGACAGACAGGCTCGTGGTGTCCTGATGTAAAAGGTCGCAGAATTTGGCTACACAAACTGCTCCCTTACATTCTATTCTTCCTGCAGTGATGAAAATGGTATCCTTTGTATTTTCTCTGCTTCTGGTTAATCCTTTCCTCTTACGACCCTGTGGATATCTTCAACTTTCAGCTGTTAATCATCATCACTTCCCCTTGTTTCCTTATATACCCACATTTCTTCTTGGTGTTTGCTGGTGAAAGTTATATTACCATACAGGCCTTGGATGCAAGCTACTATCTATGCCACCTTCAAGGTCATTAATAAATGTGTTAAAAAGAAGAGGGCCCAATACTGATCCCTGTGGTACCCCACTGATAACTGTGACCCATTCCAAATGTGTTCCATTAATAACCACCCTTTTCTTCCTATAATTGAGTCACTTCTTAACCCAGTTACATAAAGTTTCCTCTATTGCTTTTATTCTAATTTATGTACCAACCTTTTGTGTTGTACTGTATCAAAATCCAAATAGACAACATCCATTGTATTTCCTTGGTCCAGTCTAGAACTGACCTCCTCATAGAAGCTGATCAGATTAGTTTGATAGAATGAAAACCTTAAACTTACGTTGATACTGGGTTATGAGGTCATTCTTTTTAATATACTCCAGGATAGCATCTCTTAGCAAACTCTCAAGGATTTTACCCACAGTAAAGGTTAAACTTACCAGGCTATTATTTCCAGACTCAGATATTGTCCCTTTTTTGAAAAATTGGCACCACATTTGCTATGCACCAGTTCTGTGGTATAACCTCTTTAATAATGGAATATATTAAAAATAATGGTCTGTCTATCACCATACTTAATTCCTGAAGTACTCGGGGGTGTATGCCATCCGGGCCTCGGGATTAATCTACTTTAGTGATTTTGAGGCAGCGCCGTACTTCCTGCTGGGTTAAGCAGGTGACATTTAAAGAGAACCTGTCACCAGATTTTTCCCTATGCAACTAAAACTACCACCTTCTACAGCTCCTCGGCTGCATTCTATGAAGGTGTGGCTTGTATCTAGCCCCCTTTTCAGACTGCAAAAACAACTTTATAAATATTACCTTTTCATATGTACATTTTTTTTTTGCCTAAAGGGTGGGCTCTTTTTCCTTCGTTCCCCCCTCCTGACACTGTACGCCATCCCCTGTGTTGATTTGAATTAATAACGATGGTCCAGTCATCCTCCATGCTGTGCTGAAGTCTCTCGCATGCACCGTTATCGTAGGCCACTATCGCGGGACTGTGCACTAACTATCCCGCGCCCGGGATGTATTTGCTCAGACAAGAGATTATGGGTGGGTACTAGCATGACGCTGGTGAGGTCATGCACAGCGCCGCCCATAATCTCGTGCCTGAGCAAATACATCCCAGGCGCGCACGCGGGATAGTTTGTGCACAGGCCCGCGATAGTGGCCTACGATAACGGCGCATGTGCGAGACTTCGGCACAGCGTGGAGGATGACTGGACAGTCGTCATCAATTCAAATCAAGACAGGGGACGGTGTACAGCAGCAGGAGGGGGGGAACGAAGGAAAAAGAGAGCCCGCCCTTTAGGCCCTACAAAACAATTTACATATGAAAAGGTAATATTTATAAAGTTGTTTTTGCGGTCTGAAAAGGGGGCCCGATACAAGGCACGCCTTCATAGAATGCAGCCGAGAAGCTGCAGAAGGCGGTAGTTTTAGTTCCATAGGGAAAAATCTGGTGACAGGTTCCCTTTAATGGGGAATTTTTGGTATCCCTGATCATGTCTTCTGTCATGGGATCTTCTTGTATCACTACTGTGGAAATAAAGACGTTTAGCGGATTGGCCTTTCATTCATCCTCTTCCTCCATTGCACCCAGACTATTTTTGAGGGGGCTAACACTATCATTTTGAATTTCTTACTATTTATATAGTTGAAAAATAATTGTGGGTTCTTTTTAACTTTCTCTGGCAATGAGTCTCTGTCTCAATTTTTTCTGCCTTGATTTCCTTTTTACAGAATTTCTTTAATTTTCTATTAGTATTTAATGCCTACAATTTGATGCTTGCAAAGCTCCTAGATTTCCAGCCATGCGACAGCTGCTGCTAGTCATGCTGGTTCCTCTTTACAATTTTACTGGATGCTGGAATAAGGAAATGAACAATGTCTCCTAGTGACGTCAGAATAGACATCGCTGTCGCACCTACCCACTGTGGAATTATACAAATAAAGAAGCATCCTAGGTCTCGTGGGATTGTGATATTTGCAGTACAAGCTATTTAGACACCAGCAACAAGGCACAAGCATGACAGGATCCCAGGACAATTACATAGGATATTGCTCTATATAATCTGATTAGCACATAATGCTCTGTAGATCATGTAACCTCTTTATAAATAATAATGGATATAATAATATAATAATCATACATGATAGCCCACTGCAAATTATCTTTTGTAAATAATTGTCTGAAAAGTCTTATGTCAATAATAAGATGATAACAGAATGGGCAATGTAATGTGAAGAAGGTAAGAAAAGCATTAGGCTATGTGCGCACTAAAAAAGTGATTTTTCTCAAGAAAATTTCTTGAGAAACGTCTGGGAGTTCAAGATTACCGCACCTGCGTTAAAAAAACGCACCAAATCCGCGGGGAAAACGCATGCGTTTCTGCCGCGGATTTGCCGCGGTTTTACCGCAGGTTGGTCCCTGCGTTTTTTTTATGCTGTAACTACTGCAATAAATAATATAGATAATAGATAGATAATCAATAGACAGATAATGGATAGAGGGAAAGATGGATAGATGAATAGATAGATAGATAATAGATAGATAGATGAGAAAGACCTATATAATGTCCCACCCCCCTGCATATTCTAACCTGGCACCCTTTAGTGACTTTCATGTGGCACTAAAGGGTGCTTAGCCTTGTATTTAGCCATAAAATAAATAAATAATTAAAAAAAAACCCACGTGAGGTCCCCCCATGTTTTGTAGCCAGCTAGGGTAAAGCAGACGGCTACAGCCTGCAGACCACCGATGGCAGCTTCACCTTGGCTGGTAAGCCAAAACAGAGGGCACCCCACGCTGTTATTTTACATTAAATAAATAATTTAAAACAAAAAACATGGGGTCCCACCCAAATTGGATCACCCAAGGTAAAGCAGACAGCTGTGGTCTGATATTCTCTGACTAGGGAGGTCCACTGTTATTGGACACTCCCCAGTCTAAAAATAGCAGGCTGCAGCCGCCCCAGAAGTGGCGCATCCATTACATGCGCCAATCCTGGTGCTTCGCCCCAACTCATCCCGTTGCCCTGGTGTGTTGGCAAACGAGGTAATATATGGGGTTGATGCCAGATGTGTAATGTCACCTGGCATCAAGCCCTGGGGTTTGTGATGTCACGCGTCTATCAGATACCCGACATCACCAACCCAGTCAGTAAGAAATAAAAAATAGACAACAAAAAAAGTTTTATTTGAAAAAACACTCCCCACATAGCCTCTTTCACCAATTTATTGAAAAGAACAATCAATTCCACGTCCGGCGTAATCCAATAAGGGGGGGGCGTCCCACGGCGATCCATACCATAGTCACTGTCCCAGTCAATGAATAACAGAATGTTCCCCATTGGCTGGGAGAGCAATGCAGTGACCTGAGCTAACATCAATAGCTCAGGTCACTGCAGGGGATGACGAGCGCTGCTGTCAGGAGGATAGATGGGATCATTACCTGCTGTGATCTCCTGCAGTCCTGCCATCAGCGCTGTCACTGCCTTCTATGCCCGCCGCGTTGTCAGCAGTATCGCGAGACCCCGTGACATCACCGCTAGTGACAGTCTCGGGCCGCTCGCGAGACAGGCATAGACGCCAGTGACCGCGGTGACGTCAGGAGGCAGGAGATCGTCACAGCAGGTAATGATCTCATCTCACCTCCTGACAGCAGCGCTCGTCATCCCCTGTGTGTCAGTGTCTGCCTGCGCTGCAGGGTGACAAGCTGCTGACACTGCGGGCAGACACTGACACACAGCAGGGCAGGCAGCGGCGGGGCTGCAGCGGGACACAGACTGCACGGGCACCCGCCGGACGTCACACGGAAGTGCGTCTGTGCGGCGTCCAGGGAGTGTGACGTGTGTGTTTACTCTGCTCCGCCTCCTCTTCCTGGCATAATGACATCCCTCCCTGCAAAACCGCAGGGAGCAATGACCATTACCGCAGGTAATTCGTGGCTATACCGGGGGTATACCGCACATAGTTACATAGTTACTTAGGTTGAAAAAAGACCTAGGTCCATCTAGTTCAATCTTCCTCCACCAGTTCTACATTTAGTCACTAAGTCATTTATAACCAACAATGTTGTGTGTACTGAGGAAATCATCCAGCCCTTTTTTAAAAGCTGTTATAGTATCTGCCATTACTACCTCTTGTGGTAGTGTATTCCACAGTCTGACTGCTCTAACTGTAAAGAACCCTTTCCTATTTAGCTGTCGGAATCGCTTTTCTTCCACTCGCAGTGAGTGCCCCCTGGTCCTTAGTATTGTCTTTGGAAGGAATAAGTCATGTGCCAGTCCTTTATATTGACCACACATGTATTTATACATATAAATGAGATCTCCTCTGAGACGTCTTTTTTCTAAGCTAAACATATCTAACATCATTTGCTACTTGCGGTATACCCCCGGATTTTCGCGATTACATTACAGTGAATGGAGTGAAATTCCGGGGGTATTCCGCAGGTACCTGCGGAAAATAATGGACATGCTCATTTTCTCAAGAAATTTTCTTGAGAAAAATCCTCAGTGTGCGAACAGCTATTTTTTGTTCCCATAGGTTTTGCTGGGAAATGTCTGCAGAAAGATTTCAAACCTTTCTCATGAAATTTCCGCAGCAAATCCACGGGTAAATCCGCAGGTAAAACGGCCTAGTGCGCACATAGCCTTAAACACTTGTTCCACCTTGTAAAAAAACATGTTGTCCCTTATCCATGGGATAGGGGATAAATTAATCATTGATCAAGGTCCAACTGCTGTGACCCCTGCTGGTCAATGGATATATGTCACAATGTGACTGTAAAGGTCGCTTTACACACTGCAACATCGCAAACGACATCGCTGTAACGTCACCGGTTTTGTGACGTAATAGCGACCTACCCAGCGACATTGCAGTGTGTGAAACACATCAGCGACCTGGCCCCTGCTGTGAAGTTGCTGATCGCTACAAATCGTTCAGGACCATTCTTTGGTCCTTTGTTTCCCACTGTGCAGCATGATCGCTAGAAAGTCTCAGTGTGTAAAAGGGACTTAAAACACTGGAAACGAGTGATGTGTCACAATATCTGTCAATCACTATTCTCTGTCAGTCGGTCTCTCCCTCTCGGTCTCTATTCTCTCTCTGTCGGTCCGTCACTATCTCTGTCCCTCTCTCACAGTCTGTCGGTCATTTTCCCCTCCTCTCTCATACTCACCGATCCCCGATCCCCGGCGCGGCGCTGCACGGCATTCACACTGCTGCGGCGGCTTTTACTATTTTGAAAAAGCCGGCCGCTCATTAAACAATTTCGTATTCCCTACTTTCCCCGCCCACAGGCGCCTATGATTGGTTGCAGTGAGACACGCCCCCACGCTGAGTGACAGGTGTCTCACTGTACCCAATCACAGCAGCCGGTGGGCGGGTCTATACTGTGCAGTGAAATAAATAATTAAATAATTAAAAAAACGGCGTGCGATCCCCCCCAATTTTAAAACCAGCCAGATAAAGCCATACAGCAGAAGGCTGGTATTCTCAGGATGGGGAGCGCCACGTTATGGGGAGCCCCCCAGCCTAACAATATCAGTCAGCAGCCGCCCAGAATTGCCGCATACATTATATGCGACAGTTCTGGGACTGTACCCGGCTCTTCCCGATTTGCCCTGGTGCGTTGGCAAATCGGGGTAATAAGGAGTTATAGGCAGCCCATAGCTGCCAATAAGTCCTAGATTAATCATGTCAGGCGTCTCCCCGAGAAACCTTCCATGATTAATCTGTAAATTACAGTAAATAAATACACACACCCGAAAAGATCATTTATTAGAAATAAAAAACACAAACAAATTCCCTCATCACCAATTTAATCAGCCCCAAAAAGCCCTCCATGTCCGACGTAATCCACGGACCTCCAGCGTCGCTTCCAGCTCAGCTGCATGCAGGTGACAGGAGCAGCAGAAGACACCGCCGCTCCTGTCAGCTCCCTGCAGCAACTAAGGTGAGTAGCGCGATCAGCTGAGCTGTCACTGAGGTTACTCGCGGCCTCCGCTGGATCCAGTGACAGCGGGTAACCTCAGTGACAGCTCAGCCGATCGCGCGGCTGTCTTCATTAGCTGCGGGGAGCTGACAGGAGCGGCGGTGTCTTCTGCTGCTCCTGTCACCTGCATGCAGCTGAACTGGAAGCGACGCTGGAGGTCCGTGGATTATGCCGGACATGGAGGGCTTTTTGGGGCTGATTAAATTGGTGTTTGTGTTTTTTATTTCTAATAAATGATTTTTTCAGGTGTGTGTGTTTATTTACTGTAATTTACAGATTAATCATGGAAGGTATCTCGGGGACACGCCTGACATGATTAATCTAGGACTTATTGGCAGCTATGGGCTGCCAATAACTCCTTATTACCCCGATTTGCCAACGCACCAGGGCAAATTGGGAAGAGCCGGGTACAGTCCCAGAACTGTCGCATATAATGTATGCGGCAATTCTGGGCGGCTGCTGACTGATATTGTTAGCCTGAGGGGCTCCCCATAACGCGGAGCTCCCCATCCTGAGAATACCAGCCTTCAGCCTTATGGCTTTATCTGGCTGGTATTAAAATTGGGGGGATCGCACGCCGGTTTTTTAAATTATTTAATTATTTATTTCACTGCACAATATAGACCCGCCCACCGGCTGCTGTGATTGGGTGCAGTGAGACACCTGTCACTCAGCGTGGGGGCGTGTCTCACTGCAACCAATCATAGGCGCTGGTGGGCGGGTAAAGTAGGGAATACGAGATTGTTTAATGAGCGGCCGGCTTTTTCAAAATAGTAAAAGCTGCCGCAGCAGTGTGAATGCCGTGCAGCGCCGCGCCTGGGATCGGTGAGTATGAGAGAGGAGGGGAAAATGACCGACAGACTGTGAGAGAGGGACAGAGATAGCGACGGACCGACAGAGAGAGAATAGAGACCGAGAGGGAGAGACCGACTGACAGAGAATAGTGATTGACAGATATTGTGACACATCACTCGTTTCCAGTGTTTGACTAGCTAGGTCATTCTGCAGGTCCGGATTGCTGTTGCGTCGTTGGCCAGGTTTGCCTGTTTGACAGCTCACCAGAGACTCACCAGAGACTTTGTAGCGATCCCGGCCAGGTTGGGATCGCTGGTGGGATCGCTGAAAGTCTCAGTGTGTAAAGGGGCCTTTATGGCGAGGGACATGGGGCTCGTATGCTGTTCCTCACACTAGGGGACCCCTAATGGTGAAGATGCTTGAGTCCCATGCCTGGCTATTCACCTGACCAGAACTAAACTGCCCCCACCCCTCCACCAGGAAAGGAAGGGGCTGGAGTGTGATGGCAACACAAATTAAGAAAGACAGGGAAAAAACAATTACAATAATAATAATAATAATAAATCTTTATTTCTATAGCACCAACATATTGCGCAGCGCTTTATAATGCAGGAGGTTCATACACAAACAAGTAACAGTTATAGAAAATACAATAATTAGAAAAAAAAAGAAAAAAAGACAACCCTGCTCGTGAGAGCTTACAATCTACAATGAGGTTGGGGGGGGGGGCGGCAAGATACAAGTGCTTAATTACAATGACAATCCAGCCATCTCAAAGAAATGGGGGATAGATAAAAGCTGCCTGAACTAAAACTTTTAGATACTTTTGGGTGCGGTGGAGTTTGACGGGGAGTTACGTTCTGAGAAGTTGTGGAGGGACTATGTCAATTTAGTTTGGCTAGGGAGTGTGATAGGCCACCCTAAAAAGATGTGGTTATAAGGAGCGTCTGAAGCTGAGTAAGTTGTGATTCGTCCTAGCTTCTTGGGGTAGAGCATTCCAGAGGATTGGTGTAGCTCGGGAGAAGTCTTAGATAAGGGAGTGGGAGCTTTGGATTAGTGTGGATGTTAGTCGAATGTCATTTGCAGAGCGTAGAGAACGTGTGGGGTAATAGACAGAGAGGAGGGTGGAGATGTAGGGGGGTGCCACACAGTGGAGAGCTTTGTGGGTGAGAACAAGCAAATTGAATTGGATGCTGTGATATAAGGGCAGCCAGTGCAATGACTGGCACAGAGTGGAAGCATCCGAGTAACGGTTAGCCAGATAGGTGACCCTGGCTGCAGCTTTAAGGATGGACTGTAAAGGAGAGAGTCTAGTTAAGGGGAGACCAATTAATAGAGAGTCAGGGCCACTGTGAGGGTTTTAGTAAACACCTCTATACCCAGCTGATAATGGGAGCCATTGATCATAATAGGTGATGTAACACCTGCCCTTGCTCCTCTTGTTCATTGACACTTGTAAATAAAAAATAGTGTCTGCCTCAGTTCTTTGTGGTTGTACAGTACATGTGTTATTTCCCGAAACAACAAGAAGTTAGAGTTTAAAAAAGTCCCCTTGGCGAGTGTGAAAAGATTTCTATTTTAGCTTAAAATGCCTTAGATTTACCACAATAGTTCATGCTGATTGATAAATCTTAATCTTTAATTTTACAGTTTTTCTAGTTTAAGATTATGCCATTTATTCCTTGACTTATTCTATTTATCGGACTATAAGACACACTTTTTAACAAGAAAAAAAAATCTTTTAAAAAGTGTGCATCTAATAGCCAGGAGGTAGCTGCTTCCTGTGATGGAGGAGAACGCTGAATCCACATCCTGCCCTCTCTCCTACAACTCTGCATGGATCTATGTGATCGGTACAGCGCAGTAGAGGCAGCTACCAGAATCTGAATGGAGGCTTCATGTCCTGAGCAGCTGAAGGACCTTCTTACTACCGTGTTTCCCCGAAAATAATACACTGTCCCTTTTTTTTTGCCTCAGAAAATGATCTAGGGCTTATTTTTGGGGTAGGGATTATTTTCGGGGAAACACGGTTGGGGGAAGTTTACCCCTCAAAAATGCAGACACCCCCTTTCCAAGTGAGTCATACTTACCAGACCCTGGGTGTCTGCATCGCTCCCAGGTCCTCCTGCGATCTCAACAGGTATGCTCCAGGAGGTCCTCCGCTGCTTCTGGCCAACATACGCACACATTAAATCGCGCACACACACACACACACACACACATCAGATTGCACACAAACTCACCATATCCGGCATTATCGATTTCTTCTGACTTGCAGAGAATCCTGGGATGCAGTGCAGTGGAGCGCAAGGACCTGCAGGTGCAACATATCAATGCGTTTCACTGCCAGGTCCTCCATGCAGCCCACCCGCAGGTCTTCACGCTCCACTGCAGACCCAGGTCCTTATGCCGGCGAGCCACAATCAATATCGCTGCATGTGGTGAGTGTGTGTGTCAATCTGATGTGTGTATGTGGGTGTGCGATTTGATGTGTGTGGGTGTGCGATCCACTACAAGTCCTCCCTATTGGCGTCTGGTGAGTATGACCGCATTGTCTTCTCTCTTCTTTCGTCTCTCTTTTGGGGGTGTCCGCTTTCTATAATGAAGTGCCCTGCAGTATTTTTTAACTCATTTAGTTGCATGGACAATATTGAACAGTGACTGGGGCTTATTTTCGTGGTAGGTCTTATATTTAAGCCTTACGCCAAAAATGCTGAACACTCCTGCTAGGTATTTTACTCCAGGGACCTTTCTGGTCATGTGACTGACCACATGACCTCAAAGGTCCTAGAGTTAACTATGTGGCAGGTCCTTCAGCTCAGGACCTGCAGCTTCCATTCAGATCCCGATCAGTGACTGCAAGATATTGTAATGTATAGTGAGTGTTTGTGTGTGTGAGACTGTGAGGTATAGTAACATGTGTGTGTAAGTGAACTGCAAGATGTGGTATTGTGAAATATGTTTGTCTATATGTGCACGTAGCAGAGCTTTGTTTGTGTCTATGTGCATGTAGCTGAGCTTTAGGTATGTCTATATGTGCATGTAGCATAGCTCTATGTTTGTCTCTCTATGCCTGTAGCAAAGCTGTGTCTATATGTGCATGTAGCACAGCTATGTGTGCCTATAATTCCATGTAGCAGAGCTCTGTGTGCATATAATACACACTGCAAAGTGACACTATCAATAAATGAATTACCTCCCTATTCTACTATAGCACATTAAAATTACTGTTAATGACGCCTCTACTTTACACTACTAGGTAAGATTTAATTAATAGGAGAAATGTTTTTCCTCTTTGCTGTCTAAACCTATGGTGCGTCTTATGGTAAGAAGCGTCTAAAGTCCAAAAAGTATTCTAGTGCAATTTTTGGTGCACAGTGTTACAGTGTTAGCCATTGAGGTCACACCACTTGTTAGACAAAGAAGAAAGTGTCTAAAACACATGAAAAATATGTCATGAAAGACAATTTTTGGCACAAATTTTACCAGAATAGTAATAGTTTGATAAATCTCTCCTATTGGGGGCATACCATAGCTAACGTGTATTAAGGGCGCTGTTCAACAACAATGCAGGTGCCAGCTTCATCCTACAATCTGGCAGTAAAATACTCACCAGACATTTTTCAAAGCTGTCTAGAAAAGTAATTAGGTTTGATTTGGGAAACCAATATTAGGTAGGCAGTTCCCACAGTGATAAGGAGATTGTGAAGAATCCTTAAATTTGGATCACTGAGATAACTGGTCATTGATCGCTCATTCCCTCTGCAGTGTCGCTGACGTGAAAAATGTCTCTTTGATTTTTTTATCTGATGACAGAGCCCCTCGATACAGAGAACCTTCCCTGCCTTTGTATTAGACATATCATTGTGTTATACAACCAGTCGCTTTTTCATGACTCTTATTCCTTTTTTTTTTTTCAATTTAATTTTTTTAAGGTAAAAACCTATATTTGTAAAACAATCATTTGTGCAAAATATTTTAATCAATTCATCATGTCATATTTCATTTTATCATAAGTTTATATGAAAGTTATTGTCTATTTGTGGACAAATCCTTCAATGGTTATGCCTAATTTTAAGATCAGCTTATATACAGTTGTAGTCAAGTACAACTAATTCAGCATTTTCAGGAACTGACAAAGAGTTGAAGTTTTGGATATTCCGGGCATTGGACACCATAAACAAAGGCCTGCATTGGATCACTCACATAATAAATTGTCAAGTAATGTCATGTTAATCCAGCATTATACTATTATTGTAATATTTTTAAAATATTACTAGTATGATCCAATAAGAAAACATGGAAGTCTGTTTTAAGAAGATATTCTATTGACAGTAGCAAACTGTCAGGAAGAATAACGTTTATTTCCTCCCAATAGCAAGGCTCTTAGTGTGGCGGCTGCACAGCTTTAGAATGCTATTACCCTGCAGATTAATCCAATATATGTTACATGCACATATACTGTATATGTATACAGTGTGTTCACCCATGTCCTGTCCACCGCCATTAACTTGAGAACGGCGGCAGCTATAGGCATAAAAGTGGTGTCTAAATATAGTAAAGTAACCATGCACTATGCAATGAAACCACCTATAGCACCACCTGGTGGAAAACAACGGCGTTAGCATTTTTATCTCGAAAACGGAATGAGATAGAGAAAAAAGTGAATTACAAAGTTGTAGGGCATCATCAATTCAATACGAATCAACACCTTACATACAGAAATGCTATGATATGAAACTCATGACCCCCCACAAAACATTGAATGCTGGTCACTCGTATGGCGCTCATTTAACTTTTATGGTCAAAGTGGCCATCGTCAGCTGCAATGCACATCTGGACTCTGGACAGCATACTGCATCTTGCTGCACGTTGTGCAATATGGTAGGTGACATGTTTGCACAAGCATTTGTAGTTCGTCGTCATAGGTCCTGCAATGTTGGTGGAGGGGTCGCATACAACTGCTGTTTGATGTGACCTCACCGAAGAAGTCCAATGGGGTCAGGTCAGGTGAGTGTGGAGGCCACTCCACGCAGCCACCATACCCAATGACCTGTAGGAAGGTCTCCATGAGGTATCGCTTCACGTCCGCAGACTTGTGAATTTTACATGTCCTAATCATAGCATTTCTGTATGCAAGGTGTCAATTCGTATTGAATTGCTGATGCCCTACAACTTTGTCATTCACTTTTTTTCTCTATCTTCGTTTTCGAGATAAAAATGCTAACTCCGTTGTTTTACACCAGGTGGCTTAGGTGAAATAGGTGGTTTCATTGTGTAACGCATGGATACTTTATTATACCTAGACACCACTTCTATGGCTATAGCTGTCGCCGTTCTCAAGTTAATAGTGGTGGACAGGATATGGGTGGACACACTGTATGTGCATGTAGCTGAGCTGTATTTGAGTCTATATGTGCAGGTAGCTGGGCTTTATGTTTTACTATAAAGCAGTCTTTACACGCTGCGATCTCGCTAGCGAGATCGCAAGCGATCGTACCTGCCCCCGTCGGTTGTGCGACATGGGCAAATCGCTGCCCGTCGCGCACAACCTCGCTTACCCCCGTCACACTACTTACCTGTCCTGCGACGTCGCTCTGGCCGGCGATCCGCCTCCTTTCTAAGGGGGCGGGTCGTGCGGCGTCACACGGCAGGCGTCCAATAGAAGCGGAGGGGCGGAGATGAGCGGGACAAAACATCCCGCCCACCTCCTTCCTTCCACATTGGCGGTGGAGGCAGGTAAGGAGATGTTCGTCGCTCCTGCGATGTGTGGTGCCGCAGGAACGAGGAACAACATCGCTAATGAGAAGAAAACGATTTTTTGTTTTAGGACGACCTCTCCGCAGCAATCGATTTTGACCACTTTTGCGATCGTTTTAGGTCGCACATAAGTGTCACACACTGCGATATCGTTAATGATGCCGGATGTGCGTCACAAACACCGTGACCCCGACGATAATTCATTAACGATATCGTAGCGTGTAAAGCCCCCTTATGTGCATGTAGCAGAACGGTGTGTCTATATGTGTATGTGGCAGAGCTCTGTATGCCTATAAGTGCATGTAGCAGAGCTGTGTGTCTATATGTGTAGGTAGCTGGGCTTTATGATGGTCTAGATGTGCATGTAGCAGAGCTCTGTATGCCTATATGTGCATGTAATTTGCATGTAGCAGAGCTCTGTGTGCATACAAAAAGGAATGTATTTAGAGAATTTAGATTCCCTTCCACCACTAATAAAAACCAAGCAAAATAAAAACTACCTGCTAGGTCTCACGTCTTAAGGTGGAGTATTGAATCCCTTAGTCCAAAAGAGCAGTTTTAACCAACACAGACAGACTAGTCTTCTCAGAGAAGATGGAAAGCGAACGTCATCGTATATTGGGGAAGTGAATTTATTCCCAGCAAATTAGATAGGGTGTGGGTATTCAAAGTGGTGGTCTTTGTGAAAAGATTTCACTGTATTTTTTTTTTTTGCTGGTGACTCAGTGGATAATACTATTGTATTGCAGGATTGGCGTTGTGGGTTAGAATTCAGCCTAGAGCACTCCCTTTGGTAAGCTTTTTATGCTCTCAATGTATTTGTGCATATTTCCATCTACGCTCCAAAACACACATACACAGTTCTGTGAGAAAGTTTTAGGTAGTTGTGAAAAAAAGATGCTACAAAAGTAAGAATGATTTAAAAGTTAAAGTGGTATAATAGTTTACTTTTAGCTATTAAGAAAATGCATAGTAAGCAAAAGAGAAATATATCAAATTAATATTTGGTGTGACTGCACTTTGCCTTCAAAACGGCATCAATTTTTCTTGTTACGCTTGCACACAGGTTTGAAGGAGCTCAGCAAAGAGATTGATCCAAACATCTATAAGAACTAACCACAGATGTTGTGCGGATGTAGGCCTGCCCTGCGCAAATCCTTTTGTCTCTTCATATCCCAGACCGATTTGATGATGTTGACATCATTGCTCTATGGAGGCCATATCATCACTTCCAAGACTCCTTGTAATGTTTTACTCTGAATATAGTTCTTAATGACATTGGCTGTATATTTGGGTTTGTTGTCCTGATACAGAATACATTTGGAGTCTATTAGACTCCTACCTGATAGCATTGCATGATGGATAAGTATCTGGATCTATTTTTCACAATTGAGGACACCATAATTCCTAATCAAATCCCCAACTCCAATTAGTGAAATGTATCCCCAAACATGGAAGGACCTTCCACCATGCTTCACTGTCACGTGCAGACACTCATTATTGTAACACTCACCATCATCTTTGCAAACAAACTGCCTTCCGTTGCAGCAAAATATTTCACATGTCGGCTCATCAGTCAAGGACACCCGCTCCCATTCTGAACCCCCCCGATTCCTCATAGTTGAGTCACTTGGCCTTGCTGCCATGTCAAAGATGCGTTTTTTCACCACAATTCTTTATGACGATTACTTTTGGCCAGACTTCTCCGAACAGTAGGTGGGTATAGCGGATTCCACTGGTTGCTGCCAGTTCTGAGCTAAACATTGTGGTTTCAAAGAGAAGCATGATGAGTCTTTCTGTTAAGCATACTAAAGTGCACATGTGGTAAACAATGGAAAAAAAAAGATTTTAATTAAAACTACTACATATGATGTGCCTGGTTTTTGTACAGACTAAGGGGTACTTTGCACACTACGACATCACAAGCCGATGCTTGCCATGCCAAGCGTTATAGTCCCCGCCCCCGTCGCAGCAGCAATATTTTGTGATAGCTGCCGTAGCGAACATTATCGCTACGGCAGCTTCACATGCACTCACCTTCCCTGCGACGTCGCTCTGGCCGGCGACCCTCCTCCTTCCTAAGGGGGCGGGTTGTGCGGCATCACAGCGACGTCACACAGCAGGCGGCCAATAGAAACGGCGGTGCGGAGATGAGCGGGACGTAAACATTCCGCCCACCTCCTTCCTTCCTCATTGCCGGCGTGAGCCGCGGTGACGCAGGTAAGGAGATGTTCCTCACTCCTGCGGCTTCTCACACAGCGATGTGTGCTGCCACAGGAACGAGGAACATCATACCATCGCTGCAGCTACATTATAGAAATGTCGGACACTACACCGATGATACGATTACGATGCTTTTGCGCTCGTTAATCGGATCATAAAGGATTTACACACTATGATATCGACAGCGACGCCGGATGTGCGTCACTTTCGATTTGCCCCCCACGAAATCGCAGCTGCGATGTCGTAGTGTGCAAAGTACCCCTAAGGCTATGTTCACACACTGCATCTTTTACTGCGTTTTTGGTGCATTTTTGAGGTCACAAACATGCACCCAAATTCAAGCATTTCCTTCCCCAACAAAGTCTATGAGATTTCTATTTTGCTGTCCACATAGTGCATCTCTTTTTGGCTGTGTTTTTGAAAATGTACCCAAGATGCAGCATGTCAATTCTTTTTGCATTTTTGCTAATGTTTTTGAGCCCTTCCAGTCAATAGATTTGACTTAAAAAACGCATTGGGCAAAATGCGATAAAAACTCAGTAAAAAAGCGTCAAAAACGCATGCTTTTTTATACGTTTTTGCCTTGGGTGCGGTTTTTGGCCAAAAATGCTGCATCTTTGTGGTCAAGAAAAGATGAAGTGTGTGAACATAGCCTTAAGATCTCAGCTGCATTTCTCCTAAAGGCCCTGCACAGACTGAACCAACCTAAGCTGGATGACCACTCCGACCTTTTGCTTCCTAAGCGGCCATGGAGGGTTTCACATACCTCCTAAAGAATCTGGGGGGAAAGTGCAAAGTAAATTACGGTAACCCAAAAACAATAATCTGCCAGGAGAAAAAAAAGGCAAACAGACGCTGCTGAACTGTGCGTTTTTGGTCTTTTTTTATCTATAGGCTTCTTTGTGGAGCTTGGAAGCGAAAAAAGTGCCATTGTATTTTTAACCCCTTAACGACCCTTGACATACTGGGTACGTCACGGTGACATAGTGCTAAACGACCCATGACATACCCAGTACGTCATGGCAAAATCGCGGTCCCGGAGCCCCGGGGAGTCCAATTTGTTTAATTAAACAGTAGATTCGGGAAGCAGGGGACCTCTGCCAGACCTCAGGAGGGGTGGTGCCTCCTCCCCGAACCTACAGAGGCTGTGATTGGCTGACGAACGCCGCTCAGCCAATTACAGTCACTGTAATGTTCCAGCCATTGAAAATGGCTGGAACATTGAAATCCAGCCCTGATCAGTTCTGCTGTAGAACTGGCCATTGGCTGGAGCTGGGTGATCGGTGCTTCACCCGCCCCCAGCTCTGATTGGAGAGACCGGTCTTGTGACCGATCTCTCCAATCACCGTGGATCTGGGGCCAGTGACCTGTGTCCGTCCCTGAAAGCCGAGGAGAGCGGTCTCTGCGGGTGCCCATCGGTAAGTTGCTGCCCCCGATCGCCCGCCCCTGTCCCCGATCGCCTGCCCCTGTCCCCGATCGCCCTGCCAGCCCCGCCGCTGTCTCCTATCGCCCCGCCCACCACCGCCAGCCCCGCCGCTGTCTCCGATCGCCCCGCCGCTGTCTCCGATCGCCCCGCCCGCCACATCCAGCCCTGCCACTGTCTCCGATCGCCCCGCCCACCAGCGCCAGCCCCGCCGCTGTCTCCGATCGCCCCACCCGCCAGCCCCAGCCCCAGCCCCGCCGCTGTCTCCGATCGCCCCGCCCGCCAGCCCCAGCCCCGCCGCTGTCTCCGATTGCCCCGCCCGCCACCGCCAGCCCCGCCGCGTCTCCGATCGCCCCGCCCGCCACCACCAGCCCCGCCGCTGTCTCCGATCGCCCCGCCAGCGCCAGCCCCGCCGCTGTCTCCGATCGCCCCATCCGCCAACCCCAGCCCCGCTGCTGTCTCCGATCGCCCCGCCTGCCACTGCCAGCCCCGCCATGGCTCCGATCGCCACCGCCAGCCCCGCCGCTGTCTCTGATCGCCCTGCCCATCACCGCCAGCCCCGCCGCTGTCTCCGATCGCCCCGCCCGCCACCACCAGCCCCGCCCCGGCTCCGATCGCCACCGCCAGCCCCGCCGCTGTCTCCGATCGCCACGCCGCTGCTCCCGATCCACCGCTGTCCCCGCCGCCACGCTCGCCACTGTCCCCGCCGCCACGCTCGCCACTGTCCCCGCCGCCACGCTCGCCACTGTCCTCGCCGCCACGCTCGCCACTGTCCCCGCCGCCGTCGCACCCACCTTTTTCAGCCGCTGCTGCCCCCGAATCGGCCCCCACTGTTCCCGATCGGCCGCCGCCGCCTCCTTCATCGGCTGCCCCTTCTCCATCGTCACTACACCTCCTCCCCCTCCATGTGCTGCAAGCCACCCTCCCCCCGGGGCTCCCCCTCCTCTATGTGCCATCTCTCTCTCCCATCAGACTCTGCCCCCCTCCCCGATCTGCTGCCTGCACAATGGATCTCAGTGTCCAGTGTAATCTCTTGTGGAGTCAGAGGTTTTTTAGGAGCCCAGGTAGATGCAGTGTAGAGTAGGACCTAGCAAAGGAGGTTGCCGTGATGTGACCCTGGGCTTGTATTACAATGGTAATTTTAATATTTTAAACACCTCTAAATACTTTTTTATTAGTAGTTTATATCTTTGCCATAAAAGTGTGTAACTGTTTTTATCTTCATTTTATCTATCTATCTATCCATCTAAGTGTATAATTTGCTTCTGGCTTCTCTACCTGCAATACAAGTCAATATTATCAAATTCTCCTAAGTTTCTCAGTTCAGGCAGTGGTTCAGCTGCTTCCTATGGCCAAGGATTTCCCAAGCTCATGAATTCTAGTCCCGTCCTGGGAAACCAGTGCAGATGAGAATTTAATTTATGCACTGAACTGAGTTAATTTATTCACTGCACTTTGAGGAGGAGCTGTAAACAGCGGGACTGCGGGAGTGAGCCCTCAAATCGGGACAGTCCCGCTGAATCCGTGATGGTTGGGAGGTATGGGAAATTGAAGCCTGGGGAGTTTTTAAATAGTTACATACACTGGTGATGCTTTCATCAAACTTTCTTATCCAACAACTGTATTTGTTAGTGTCCATAATGATGAGAAATGCAGATACTTATCCATCATGCACTACCATCAGGGATGCATTTGATTGGCTTCAAATTTAATTGCTGTAGGAGAATTACCCTAATGTGACTGATAGCTATCTTTAATGTTAAGAAGAACAACAATTATATGGCCGCTTTAGAGCCCTGATCTCAACATCGAGTGTCTGGGATTAAATGAAGAAACAAATGGATTTGTGCAGGTATGGGCATAATGGTTTCAGTCGCACAGAGTGTAGTCACGACTTGGCCGGTGTGGGAAGGGGGCTTGCCGACACCGGCACCTTTTTCAGCTGGATGTGCATCTAAGGGGTATTTTGCAAGCTGTGACATCGCTAGCCGATGCTAGCGATGCTGAACGCGATAGCACCCGCCCACGTCGCACATGCGATATCTTGTGATAGCTGCCGTATCGAACATTATTGCTACGGCAGCTTCACACGCACTTACCTGTCCTACGACGTCGCTCTGGCCGGCGACCCACCTCCTTCCTAAGGGGGCGGGTCGTGCGGCGTCACAGCGACGTCACATGGCCAATAGAAGCGGAGGGGCGGAGATGAGTGGGACATAAACATCCTGCCCACCTCCTTCCTTCCGCATTGGCGGTGGAGGCAGGTAAGGAGATGTTCCTCACTCCTGGGGCTTCACACACAGCGATGTGTGCTGCCGCAGGAACGAGGAACAACATCATATCTCCTATTGGTACGACATTATGAAAATGTCCGACGCTACACAGATCACCGATTTACGACGCTTTTGCGATCGTTTATCGGCGCATCTAGGCTTTACACGTTGCGATGTCGTTACTGGCGCCGGATGTGCATCACTTTCGATTTGACCCCGACGATATCGCAGTAGCGATGTCGCAACGTGCAAAGTACCCCTAAGGATGGACATTCAGCTGAAATGCATTGCGGTACAGAGATCTGCCGGGTCCATGCCTTGCAATACCCACTGCCAACCAATTAGTGGTCGGCAGTGGACATCAGCGTGGTAGCAGCTCATGGCACTGACGTCAAGTGCTGCCGACTGCAGGAGAGGATGCCAAACGGCAGGGGTACGTGAAAAAATTAGTTTATTTTTTGTGTGTTAAAGAATAGGGAACATAAATAGCAGGATGGGGGACATGTATACAAGGATGGGCCGAGAGTAGGGGACATATATACCAAGGTGGGGGACATATATCCCAGGCTTGGTCCAGGATGGGGGACATATATACCAGGAAAGAACCCATATGGAGGACATTACTACATAATGAGGGAGCGTGGGCAACACATATGCCCAAATAGTTGTATGATTGTTGAATAATGATTGTTGTACGTATACCCTTTCACTTGTAAAGCGCCATGGAATAAATGGCGCTATAATAATAAATAATAATAATAATAATAATAAATAGGATTTAGAATGCTACAAGGGCCTATACATCTAATGAACATATAGGGTTGAGGGCCAAGGTCCAAATTTCGCACAAGGGCCCATTGGAATATACTTACACCACTGTGTGCAAGCCTACATACCAAGATATGTGGTTAGTTCTCCAAATATTGTTTTAATTTAAATTTCTATATTGTTTTTTCACTTTGTATTTTATTAATTGCTAAAAATAAATTATTATTAACATCTATTTTTTATATTATTCTTACTTTACAACATTTATTGCACACCTGCCTAAAACTTTTACACAGTACTGTAAATTATTATATGGGTTTTTTTTTTGCAAACTTTGATTGTAGATATTGAGAATTGTTTTAGTATCATACTATTGTTCTGACTGCAGACGTCTGCTGACTTTGAATACATAATAAAGATCTATAGAAGTTAGAACTTGTCAAATACATTGTTTCCCTATTTGGATTTATTCATTGTCTCATTGTGATTATTATATAATTAGTTGCCCAATTTGCTTTGAGTTTTGCACTTGCTTCACTGGAAGTGACTGGAGGCTCATGTGTATTTAGATGTTATCATCACCTTTTATTGATTGTGACATTCAGATCAGAGCTTAGTGTTCTCTGCCCAAGCTCTGCTGCACTCATTCAGGAGAACATGTGGATAATGAGGCTTTAACTGAGATCTTCAAAGGGATCAGAGATCCCTATTTAAAAGTAAATCAGCTCACATGATTGTGTTTTTTTTGCAAACAGATGTTGTGCCATAGAAATGCAGTGGACCAGCAAGGAAAAAAAATTCTCTATATACATTGTTTGTTTTCAGTGGTTTCTATTACCGGATATGTAAATGACCTAGCAGTATATCTACCCTTGTTCAGTGGTGAAAAAATAAATAAAAAAATCATTAAAAAAAAATAATTCTGAATTGACATTTCTAAGGCCTATAACATTTTCCATTGTTGGTCGAGGACTTGTCTGTTTGCGCCTGAGGTCAAGTTTCTATTGATACCATTTTGGGGTATATACAATGTTGTGATTGCTTCCTATAGCTTTTTTTGGAGGATGTTCTCATGGCAGCAAAAAAAGATAAAAAATAAATAGTAAAAAAATATAATTCTTTTGTTTTGATTTTTATTCTCATTGCAGCATTTACAGGTCGGGATAATTCATGTTATATTTTAATAAATCCGACTTTTACAGAGGTAGCTATAGTACTTGTATATACTTTTTATTTCTTTTTTTAATGGAGGCAAAGTGGTGTTGTTTAAATATATTTCACATTTTTAAAACTTTTTTTAAGAGACTTGAACCCGCAATCGTCTGATAGTTTATACTATCCACAACAATACTACAGTAATGCTCCATATAGCAAAAATCACAGTCTCCTATGAATGCCAGATGCAGGCGTTCATAGAAGTACGATCATTACTGAAATAGGGGTCTTCAGCAGACTCCTGGCTATCATGGCAATCAATCAGCACCCATGGATGGGTGGCCAATGGGCAATTGGAACAAATAATAGGAATGGGCGAAATCGAACTGTAAAGTTCAGGGTCTGTACCGAACACATGGTGTTCGTGCACACAATCCCGATCATGAGCTTTCCTTGGAAGCTCGTGTTACAGTTCGGGTCCAGGGGCTGTAAAAAAAAAAAAAAAGCACATTATTAACCCTCAACTGGTGAGGTGGGATTTTTGTCACGCAACTAGTGATGCGGGGCTTCCTATACCCCAGTGTTTAGAAATCTCTAATTTTTACAGAGAATGCAAAGATCACGTTTGTTTTAATAGTTTTCTTAATGGCGATTGATTACACATGAGTATACCAAATTTTTGACACCCACAAGTATCGGAAAATGTAATACATTGATGATTCATACCAGCATTTTCCAATGAATGCCAGCTGAACAAAAATTTCCCTGGGGTGTTGCAAACCCACCTCACCAGTTGAGGGTTAAAAAACATTATGATCATACTTACAGGTCCCGCGATGCGTCCTGCAGACTCTGTCTCCCGGCTGCTTCCGCGTCCGTCCGATCATTGCTGTGCCGCCTGGTAACCAGCACTGAGATACAAGACCTTCCATGATGTCATACTCATGTGACCAGTCACGTCTGAATATTGTATTATCTCATTGGCTACAGACTGCTCACATGACTATGATGTCATGCAAGGTCCTGCAGTGTCAGTGTCTCGGTGCTCGCCGGTACGCGGTGGTCGTCCAAGCATCTCAGTACTCGATGTACACAGTGAGCGACGAATACCGGCAAGATGCTAGGACACATTTTTGGCTTCCTCTTCCTGCATGTTGGCGCTCTTTATAGAGTCAGCCCACATGCAGGGATTAGCTGCCACACACCTAATGCCACAGCCGTGATGCCAGTGTCGTATCGCATCACTGTCCACAATCTCCCGACAGCAGCAGGTCAGCTGCGTTTATTTCCATGCAGCTGAGGCGCTGCTGTCGGGAGAGTGGGGTGATGCAATGAGAGATGCAAGTGCAATCATACCCTCACTGTCAGCCTGCTACATCGCTCTGTGCAGAGCACTCTAGCAGAGCTGACATGGGTTTCTTTGCTTCTAACTTTGTATAGACTGTGTTTGTGCACTGTGATGAAGCAGAGTTGAGATTGCTGTCCCAGTGGATTACGTCGGACTAACGATTTTTTTTATAATAAAGATAGAGACTCTAAATGTTCTTTGTTTTATTTCTAATAAAAAAAAAATTGTGTTGTGTGTTTTCTTTTACTGTTTCCTAGAAATTCATGGTGGCCATGTCTAATTTGGCATGACACCATAAATTTTGGGCTTAGTACCATCCGAGAATACAAAGCTGGTATTAACCCCTTTATTACCCAGGGAGCCACCTGGCACAACGGCCGCTGGAAGAGTCAGGTAATGAGCCTTGAAATGGCGCTAAGAAACAATGCACCGTTTCCAGGGGCGGCTGCCGAGAATCCCAGCCCCCAGCTGCCTGGCTTTACCTGAATGGCAATCAAATTACGGTGGGAGCCCACGCATTTTTTTTTTAATTATTTTAAAATAAATTTTTATTTATTTTTAAATAAAAAAAATAATAATGGGCTTCCCTGTATTTTGATCGTCAGCCAAGGTACATCAGGCAGCGGGGTGTGGGGGTGGAAGCCCCTAGCCGTCTGCATTATCTGAGCTGAGAATCAAATACTGCGGAGCGCTATGTCACTTTTTTTAAATTATTTATTTATTTTTACAGTACTGTGATGTCAGGCAATCACAAACCTGACAAAGAGAATGTGTGGGCTCCCGCTGCATTTTCTATTGCTAGCTAAAGGTAATCCAAGCAGCTACTGGATGCTAACCCCCACTGCTTGGTGTTACCTTTACTGGCAATGAAAAATCCAAGGAAGGCCTTTTTTTTAAAGTTTTTTGCTAAAAAAAAAAAAATGATGTGGACTTCGCCATATTTGTGTATTATAACCCCCAGCTGCCTATTTGTACCCGGCTGGGAACCAAAAATATAGAGAAGCCCTTTTTTTAATTATTTCATGAAATAATTGAAAAAACCCATGGTGGGCTTCGATCAATTTTTGTGGCCAGCCAGGTACAATTAAGCAGCTGGGGAATGGAATCCGCAGCGCAGGTTGGCCCAAGTTTTCTGGGCTCCCCCGCTGCGAATTGCAGTCCGCAGCCGCCCCAGAAAATGGCGCTTTCATAGAAGCGCCATCTTCTGGCGCTGTATCCAACTCCTTCAGCGGCCCTGGTGCCGAGTGGCACGCTGGGTAATAAGGGGTTAATACCAGCTTTGTTTTACCTGCTGGTATTAAGCCCAAGATTCTTAATGTCAAGCCAAGTTTGACCCCGCCATTAAGACTCTCCAATAAAGGGTTAAAAAAAAAGTCACCACACATAGAAAAAATACTTTATTAGAAATAAATACACAGACACACTTGGGGACGCCATCTTTATTACTCCCTCTCACCCCTCCACGGTCGTGGTCTTCTTTCTTCTTCAACCCATGCAGCTCTGCTATATCAGAATGGACAAGGGGAGGAAGTACGCTTCTGTTCCCCGTGCTGTCTAATCACTCAATGAGTGATCAGAGGCGGCGGGTTGGTAAGCGTTGACGTCACTGCTGCCACCGTTACCATAGTAACCTAAACAGCGGGTTGCTATAGCAACGGTGATCTTCGATCACCTATTCACCGGCTGTGGCATTAATGTGTGGCAGCCAATCCCTGCATGTGGGCTGATTCTGTAAAGAACTCCAACATGCAGGGAGGGGGAGCCAAGAATGTGCCGTAGCATCTCGGCGGTATTCGTCGTTCACCGAGTATATCGAGTACTGAGATGCTCGGGCGAGCACCGCGTACCGGCGAGTGCCGAGACACTGACACTGCAGGACCTCCCATGATGTCATAGTCATGTGACCAGTCTGTAGCCAATGAGATAATGTAATATTCACACGTGACTGATCACATGGCTATGACGTCACAGAAGGTCCTATCATCAGCGATGGTTACTGGGAGGGCACAGCGATGATCGGAAGCAGAAGAGGCCGGGAGACAGAGTCTGCAGGACGCGTCGCGGGACCTGTAAGTATAATGACAATGTTTATTATTAACTGTATTCGTTATTTTACATGTCTTACATGTTAAAGTTGCTGTGTAGTTCTATGTGATTATATCCTAACATGAATAAACTAGCAGTATTTGAAGCTTATTTCATATATTAATTATTCTAAAGCACATAATAAAAATGTATAAGAAACAAATGAAAAAGAACCATGATCAAAATTAGAGAACAGTTTCAGATACCTGCAAGTTAGAGGTGTTAATCTGGCACCTGGTGCTAATTTCCTTAATTATCTGACAAAACCTATTTAACTAGCAGCCTAACTTTTCATTTTGCACTGACTTTGCAAAAATGGTGTGCCTTTCCAAAGTGATTGCAGCCCTCCTGCAGCAAGTTGTCCTGATGAAGGCCAAAGGGGTGACCCTATCAGCCATAGCAAGAGAAGTTGGTAAATTCCAAGTCTGTGATTTTGAGAATATTGCATCTTTACACCATCACAAACTCTTTCAAGTCCCCCAAGAAGGCTGAAGCCCTCGGAAGACAAATGGAAGAGAGGACAGGATAAAGCAGAAAATCTCTGTGGGTAATCATTTAAACATTTTTATAATAAATACAGTTTGGAATTTTTAGTGCTGAAGTGCGCATTTAGTGCTGGCTTTTTGTTTTTTTCTTCATTGAATTGATCGGTGGCTGACCCCCACCTTGCTATGCACCCCAATTTGGGATGTATTCCACCTGTCTAGATTTTGGCGGTTGGTGACTGTTCACATTCAGTCGTCAGGCCCTGTCGACAGGCTATTTACTTCATGCAGCATTTGCTTGGACCTGTCCCGCCCACAGCCATGACTCAGTCATGGGTACGGGATTGAAAAAGACCAAGTAAGTCCTGCTGAGAGCAGTTCTACTATTTCATATGTGAGGCCGTATGGCAGATTTTATAAAAATATTTTAGTGTAGGACTGCCCCAAATGAGATTTTCCATGACGTGGCGGGGTAGCTCAAGAAATTGCAATTTTTTGCCAAAAATCTCAAAATTGTTTATAATAAGTACAGTTTGGAATTTTTAGTGCTGAAGTGCACATTGCAGCTGGAATTGTTCACCAGTTCTTCACTGAACAGAGTAAGGATCTGTCTCATTATACAGTGTCACGACTAAGAGCATTCGGACTGAAATCTCACTTTGCAGTGACCAAGCCTCTCATTAGCAGAAAGAATCAAAAGGCTAGATTCTCCTTTACTGAGCAGCATGTTGTGTGGACAGAGGAGCAGTGGTCCACAGTTCATTTTAGTAATGAAAGCAAGTTTAATTCATTTGGGTTTGATGGGAAAAATTATGTTCGGCGACAAACTGGGGAAAGACTGAACCCAAAGTGAGTTAAGAAGTCAGTGAAAGGTGGTGGAGGAAGTGTCATGGTTTGGCAAATGTTTTCTGAAGCAGGAGTTGGGCCTGTCATATAGCTACATGGCAGAGTGAATGCAAGTGTGGATCAAAACCTTCTTCAACAACACGTGGTTCCTTACTTGCGTTCATCACTCAATCAGCCAGCAATTTTCATGCACGACAATGCCCCCTCTCACACAACAAAATGGGGAAAGCAGTACCTTGAAACAGAAAACATTGAAACAATGAAATGGCCACCCAGAGTCCTGATCTAAACCCAATAGAAAACCTCTGGATAATCCTTGGTGACAAAGTTATGGCCAAGAAACCCACAACAGTCAAAGAACTGTGGAAGAAACTGGAAGAAAAGTGGACCAAAATCCCACCCGAGCCGTGTGAGAGACTAGTGATTTCCTGTGGCTGCAAATGTGCTGAAGTCAATAAAAAAAAAAAGGCCTGTACACTTCCTACTGATTGGTGACTGTTGTTACCTTCGGAAAATTTAATATAATATAATCTTTCCCTGTGCTACAGTCATTGTTGTTGTCGAATTATGATCATCACTATTTGGGCACAATAAAGGGTTTATGTTGATAAACTTTGGATCTTTTGTAAAACACTGTTCTAGTGGCATAGTGTATGTAGCGCCCCTGAATACATCAGGGTGCTACAGGGAACTGCATCCTTACCCAGGGTGCAGGGCCTCCACCTCCCCCCCATGGTTCCAGGTACCTAGGAAACCGGTGTCACTCCCATTTGCACCACAAAACCCAATCACCTCACATCAGTCACTGCCAGACACACCAGGGGGGTTGGACTAGCTGGAAAATGGGCCAGCCACTTGGGAACTGGGCAGAATGTAAGGAGAAAGACAGAAGTGGAGAAGTGAGCTCCAGAGAGTGAGGAGCTGGAAGAGGTAGCTCCTGGGGAGCTAAGGAAAACTGATTGGGTCTCAAGCAGTGATCCGGGTCCAGAGGAGTCGGGGAACGGTTGCAGGGACGTTGGACAGGGGTGTCATGGATGTAGTCTTGGAGGGACTGTCGGCACCAAAAGGGCCCAACAGAACTGACCGGTTCCGAACACGACGGGGTACAGGACCCTAGGTCTTGAGCCGACTCAAAGTCCTGACAATTTATCTGAAAGGGAGAGGATCTTCAAGGACTTCCCTAAATGGTCAGAGCTTGAGGGCATCAGCACAATGAGGGGGACAGGGTTTTTCCAGACACAGCAACCCACTGAGGTCCAAAGTGCCAGCCCATAAGAGCATGGCTACATTATACATAGTGAGCAGGGACCCCAACATCTTCAAGCCACGGGACCATCAACGGACAACAAATTGTGCATGAAGGCAGGCTCCGAATCACTAAGTGACGCCGGTGGGACTGGGTACCTGGACGGGCTCCCGGCAGCAGCAGCTGTACACAGAGACTTTGGTTTACCTACAGTGTGTGTGTCCTTTCTCTACCTCATCCAACACCACGACTACCCGCAGTGAGTACCCTAGTCCCTGCACCCTGTCCTCCCAAATCTACCAACCCACTGAGCACGGGGCCTTCCATACCTATGGAGGGACTGACACCTTGCTGCTTCACACCATCTGCCTCGGTCCTCCTTCCAGCAGCGGCGGTACTCCCATTACCGCAACCCGCAGGTGGCGTCACAAACTTTTCCCCTGTAAATGTTCCCCCTTTTACGGATCAGAGTGTCCACCAAGCCGGGTCCGGACCTCTCGAGCCACGACGATCCCGGATCCGAGCAGCCCAACTAACACCGTGGCGGCACATGTACCCCTTGCAAAAAAAACCTTCAAATGTTGATCAATGTAGTTTACATTATTCCTGAAAAAAGCAAAAGGATTATACATTGTTCCCTAATTTTACTCTCCAGTATATGTACTCTCTACTGTTAGCCAAAAAAAAGAGCCTCTGCAAATAGCAGCTCTAGTCCTAATGGACCTGGCACAACCATACCATAGTCAGCACTAGAGATGAGAGGACTCCTTTAAATTCGGGTTTGGCAGGTTCAGCCAGACTTTTGATAAAGTCCAGTTCGGACCCCTTACTTAACCTGAAACCCCATTGGAAGTCACTGATTGGGCAGTTTGGCTCTCTGCTCACATACAGTGCTGGCAAAAAGTATTGGCACCCCTGCAATTCTGTCAGATAATACTCAGTTTCTTCTTGAAAATGATTGCAATCACAAATTCTTTGGTATTATTATCTTCATTTATTTTGCTTGCAATGAAAAAACACAAAAGAGAATGAAACAAAAATCAAATCATTGATCATTTCACACAAAACTCCAAAATGGGCCAGACAAAAGTATTGTCACCCTTAGTCTAATACTTGGTTGCACAACCTTTAGCCAAAATAACTGAACAACCGCTTCCGGTTACCATCAATGAGTTTCTTACAATGCTCTCCTGGAATTTTAGACCATTCTTCTTTGGCAAACTGCTCCAGGTCCCTGAGATTTGAAGGGTGCCTTCTCCAAACTGCCATTTTGAGATCTCTCCACAGGTGTTCTATGGGATTCAGGTGTGGACTCATTGCTGGCCACTTTAGTAGTCTCCAGTGCTTTCTTTCAAACCATTTTCTAGTGCTTTTTTAAGTGTGTTTTGGGTCATTGTCCTGCTGGAAGACCCATGACCTCTGAGGGAGACCCAGCTTTCTCACACTGGGGCCTACATTATGCTGCAAAATTTGTTGGTAGTCTTCAGACTTCATAATGCCATGCACACAGTCAAGCAGTCCAGTGCCAGAGGCAGCAAAGCAACCCCAAAACATCAGCGAACCCCCACCATGTTTGACTGTAGGGATCGTGTTCTTTTCTTTGAATGCCTCTTTTTTTTCCTGTAAACTCTATGTTGATGGCTTTTCCCAAAAAGCTCTACTTTTGTCTCATCTGACCAGAGAACATTCTTCCAAAAGGTTTTAGGCTCTCAGGTAAGTTTTTGCAAACTCCAGCCTGGCTTTTTTATGTCTCGGGGTAAGAATTGGGGTCTTCCTGGGTATCCTACCATATAGTCCCTTTTCATTCGGACGCCGACGGATAGTACGGGTTGACACTGTTGTATACTCGGACTGCAGGGCAGCTTGAACTTGTTTGGATGTTAGTCGAGGTTATTTATCCACCATCCACACAATCTTGCGTTTAAATCTCTCGTCAATTTTTCTTTTCCTTCCACATCTAGGGAGGTTAGCCACAGTGCCATGGGCTTTAAACTTCTTGGTGACAATGCGCACCGTAGACACAGGAACTTTCAGGTCTTTGGAGATGGACTTGTAGCCTTGAGATTGCTCATGCTTCCTCACAATTTTGATTCTCAAGTCCTCAGACAGTTCTTTGGTCTTCTTTCTTTTCTCCATGCTCAATGTGGTACACACAAGGACACAGGACAGAGGTTGAGTCAACTTTCCAAATCCATGTCAACTGGCTGCGAGTGTGATTTAGTTATTGCCAACACCTGTTAGGTGCCACAGGTAAGTTACAGGTGCTGTTAATTACACAAATTATAGAAGCATCACATGATTTTTCAAACAGTGCCAATACTTTTGTCTACCCCCTTTTTATGTTTGGTGTGGAATTATATCCAATTTGGCTTTATGACAATTTGTTTTCATTGAAGACAAACTAAATTAAGTTAATAATACCAAAGAATTTGTGATTGCAATAATTTTAAAGAAGAAACTGAGTATTATCTGACAGAATTGCAGGGGTGCTAATACTTTTGGCCAGCACCGTATAGCCAGCTCTAAATAGAGCACATCTGTGGGAGAGAGGACGAAGTTTTGTCTTTCTTTTTTTTGTACACAGTACATCCAATAACTTTGATTTTACTCCCCGTGAGAGCCATTCAGGGACTCCAAGCAGCATGCATTGGGCTGAGCACCAAGCATATCCAAAGACATCAATGCTCACTCGAGTGGTTTGCATACCTAAAGCACCCGAACTCCGAACTCTCGGACACTGATGTTTTCATAGTCTGTGTTTAGTACGGACACCGAACTTTACTGTTCAGGTGCTCTTATCTCTAGTTAGTAGAAATGACAGAACCTGAAGTTCAGTATTCATACAAAACACAAACATTACAAAAAAGACAGAGTTTGGGTGCTTTACATATGCAAACCACATGTGTGAGCATCGCTGTGCTCGGGTACGCTCGGTGCTCAGCCCAGTGCGAGCCGCTTGCAGAGTTTGAACATTGCGCACTGGGGGTAACAACAGAGTTATTGGATGTAGTGTGCACCAAACAAATAAAAAAGGAAAAATCCTGCTCACCTTCCAGCGGAGGTGTTCTGTTTATGGCTGGCTGCATGTTGGTGGAGACCTGAACTGCCCAATTAGTGACTTCCATTGGGGTTCAGGTCAAGTCCAGGTCCGAACTTTATCTACAGTCTGGCTGAACCCGCTAAACGGAACTTTCACGGGTCCGCTCATCTCTACTAGTCAGCACAAGTAACTTTACTGGCAAAATCAACTGATACCTGTGGATTTAGTAGCTATACTCCCAATATTCATCTGTCATTGTGGTTACATTTATATATTGTGTCTCTTACTAAGGAGAATCACTTTAAAGTCAGTAATAATTTTTACTGAAGACATACAGTAAGTTTATATACCAAAAATGAACTCGATATCCTTCACTTTACTTTTTCATCATGTCGTCGGCCAGTCCAGTCTTTTTCTCATCTAAAGGCGGCGTTACATGCGCCGATATGTGACGCCCTGGACCCCAGGGGTCACAGAATAACATCACATACACACACCCTCCTCCCCCGGTCAGGAACACCAGTCAAACAAAATCCTCCAGGTTCTGATGTCCACACCAGGTGGGGCGGAGCCAGGCGGTTGGCCCCACCCACCGCGGAGTTCACAGGCTTGGAGGCGTGAAAAGTATTGAGTTGTGTGGAGCTGAGTTAAGTGAAGTAGGCAGACAAGTTGAGGAGTTGAAGTGGAGAGGTGGTAGTGAGAGGAGAACGTCTGTGTGTGTGTCTGGATCGGAGCCCAGGCACGATCAGCAAGGTCGGCAGACGGTGGTGGCCGTCTGCAGGAGTTGATGGAGGTCAGCGGAACCGTAGGACCAGGGTCGGGCGGTGGCCCGCCGGTACCGAACCGGGGAGCAGATTGAAGCCAAGCACCAAGGCAGGGTACTCAGACCCGACTAGCGCTCGGAAGCCGTCATAAAGGTTAAATTCTCTGATTGCGGTCTGGACCTCAGGGGTTCATTCCCAACCAAGTCCCGTCAGAAGGCAACAGCCCAACTCGTCCGGATAAGAGCCCCCGCCAACGGCCAGAGATCCAAGGGCCAGCGCCTGCGGGCAAAACGGGCTCTCCCGACACATACAAGCCGGGGAGCGGACTACCCGTGGAAAGCCATAGGAGTCAAACACTTACACATAGGTGCAGGGAACAACAGCCACCATCAACCCATCCGGGGAGAATGAAGACACCACAGCCGACTTCGGGCCCTGTCCATCAAGCCGTTTGGTTTACCAGAGACTCTGTTCTTGTCTACCTGAGTAAGTACACCAGTGCCATCTGGCACCGTGCTGCACCGCAACGTTGCCCCAGCATCCACGCTGCCTTCCCGCATCGGCACCTGCACCTATCCCTCCTCCCTACTCCCCAATCGGGGCCCCGGGACCAACAGCCCCTACCCACGGAGCGGTCAACACCTTAGCTGCTCTCCGCCCTCGCTCCCGGGATCCCCCATCACCAGCAGCGGTGGTGCCCACCATCACCACAACCTGTGGGTGGCGTCACAACCGACATCCCACCACAAACCTTCCCTCCCTTTTCACTCGTGGGCGAGGAGGCGCTGCTCGAGCCCCCGGGTCCGGCCCCGTGCTCGAGCCACCGAGGAGCAGAAGCACCGGACCCGAGCGCCAGCGATTCCCAGGCGAGCGGCGTTCCCAACCCCTCCGCCTGCGCCAATATGTCGTGCGATCGCACCCACCCCCAATGTTTGTGTGTTACGGTCAATTTGTTGCCTGTGTCGCACAAAGTCGGTAACCCCCATCACACGTACTTACCTCCCGAACGACCTCGCTGTGGGCGGCGAAAATCCTCTTCCTGAAGGGGGAGGGACGTTCGGCATCACAGCGACGTCACACAGCGGCCGCCCAATACAAGCGGAGGGGCGGAGATGAGCGGGACGTAACATCCCGCCCACCTCCTTCCTTCCACATTGCCGGCGGCCACAGGTAAGCTGCAATTCATCGTTCCCGAGGTGTCACACGGAGTTATGTGTGCTGCCTCGGGAACGATGAACAACCGGCGCGCAGAAGGACGTTTGATTTTTTTGAAAATGAGAGACATGTCAACGAGCAACGATAAAGTGAGTATTTGTGCTCGCTCACAATCGCTCGTAGTTGTCACACGCTATGATGTGTCAAACGATGCCGGATGTGCGTCACGAAATCTGTGACCCAGACGACATATGGTTAGATATATCGTAGCGTGTAATGGGGCCTTTAGATATAAAGCTTTGCCTTCTACACGTCAATAGTAAACGTTCGACACTTGGGTTTTGGCTGATACTAGTATAATTTTATTTAAAACAATCTGAAAAGGGGAAACTTGCATTGTCACAACTAGCCATCCGGTACAGCCACAAGCCCAGTTCTTGCAGAGAATAAAGCTTGTGGTGTGGAGATGCTTTTTTTTTTTTTTTTTTAATATGAAGGGGTTAACAATTGGACCCGGTTGTCAATCTATCTGTATTATACACAATCATACTCACTAACAATAACGGAATAATAAAACGTATCACAGGGAAGCTACAAAGAACACCACAATAAAGGTCAAAGGGGTGATTTATTCCAGTCATTCAGCCGCTGATCAGATGCAAGGGAAGTGCCAGATTTATGGAAGAACAAGCCCGTTACAAGCAGCCGGATTGATAAATAGGGTGCGGGATCTGGCATTATGTTGCCTTTGGCTTCAATCTCACTGACTTCATTAATGAGTCTAATTCCACATTATTCCTTGCTATTGTTCTGCAGGTTTTAGGGCGGCCGCATAAAGGCAGAGATATTAATAAACATATGATCCTGTGTTTGAAAATACACGACGCTGTGCTTTATGTCCTTTGTTCCGTTCCTGATGTGTAGCACCTTTTTTTTTACATTTTGATTTCTCGATGTAACACACCCTCCATAAAAAAAAAAGAAAAAAAAAAAAGTCAGGACTCTGCAAAGAAAGGTCATCAGATTTCTCCTCTTAGAAACCACAGGAGTCAGACAGAGAGCCATTTCAAAGATGTCTTTTGTCTCATGGAAACTTTAGGGGCAAAAAAAAAGAAAAGGGTTATCCTTTATGGAAAAGGCCACATTGAAATATGAACAGTCCAGAAAAGCGATTCCCCATTAAAGAAGGAGACTTCAATTCTGAGGGGTCTTTGTTGTGTTTTGGAACTCTCCAAATATCCCTATAATTGTCTCCCAGGCCGATTTTATACACACTGTGTGCCGCGGGAGGGTAGAAAAAGGTTAAATATGCCCTCGTCCTGTAATAAAGAGCTCGCTCACTCCAATGCACATGTGCATAGTCTCAGCTACCGTGTCTATTGTTAGGGCTTGAAGCATGTGCTTCACACATGGAGATCGCAAACAGCAATCTCCACCTGGCTGCATTGTGCTCCTCATAGGCAACAATCACCGGTATTTGCATTTCATAATGGCCTATGAAAACAGTTGCAATAAAGAAAGAATCTGCATTAGTGACTTCTGAGAAAACATGATCTGTTATGGTAGAGTTGTATTGGATTGCCTGGTATCTGTCTTGTGCAACATTATGCATTCAACCAGCCTATTTTATTACTGTAAATCTGCACATTATGGCTAATGCTGGCATAGAAGTAATCTAATATATAAAGCTGAGTGTATGTGTGTGTGTATGTATGTATATATGTACTCTAAACTTTTGCACAGACACCCCATGTGACTCAGGGAACATCATAGACTATGTTTTGACAAGAAAATTTAACCCCGCGCTTTACAGTTACTCTCCAAAAAACCTGCCTCCATTAAACTGAATGGAGGTGGGAGCTACAGGCTATTAATAGGAGCTATGATTGGTTGCAATAGGAACAAAGGACATTCACAGTATAAGAAGCTTATGTGTGAGGTAGTATGATGTCGGTGGGGAGACACAGACACAGACTGAGAGACAAATAGACAGGCACAGACATAGAAAGAGGCACACAGGGAAATAAACAGAGACAAAACAGAGACACACACACAGATAGGGAAAAAAAAAGACAGACAGGCAGACAGTGAAAGAGACAGACCGGCAGAGACAGTGAAAGAGACAGACAGGCAGAGACAGAGAGAGGGACAGACGAGGAAAGGGACAGACGGGCACAGATGGTGAAAGGGACAGAAGGACACAGATGGGGAAAGAGTCAGACAGACACAAAGAGGGAGAGAAGAGACAGACACAGAGACACAAAGATAGACATAGAGACTGATACAAAGACAGACAGAGAGATCGACACAAACAGACACACAGAGGCAGACAAGGAAAGAGACAGACAGACCGTGACACACAGACAGAGACTGGGAGAGAGATAGAGAGACAGTTACTATCCCGGGTACTACAGCTTGTCACTAATAAAACGTAACATTTTTTTATTATTATTTTGTTATTTTGCACATTTTTCTTAAAGTTTAATCATGGCAAGTAGAACAACAGTTGTGTCCAGATTAGATTGATGCTTATCACATTGCGTGACCGCAGATCCCATAAGGGGTAAATGTTTGTACACAGCAAACTACATTTTCGGCTGGACTACTGTCATTTATCAGCCAAGTCTGAATTTTATTCTCAGTCCTTCCCTGTCTCTTGCTGTTATAACAGTGTTTTAATAGAAACCATTTAATTAAGTAGATTAAACTGGGTTCTCCAAGAATAGAAAAACATTTTATAAAAATATGATTCTAAAATCTTAATTAGCAAATCACACTTGTTTTGTCTAGCAAGGTAATACAGGGGTGGACATGTCATTGGTGTAGCCTGTGCAGCCACACAGGGGTCTAAGAGGTTGGGGGGCCCATTAATACCTCCAAACTTTTAGGTCCCAACTATTGGACTTACACAGGGGCCCTGTTATGTCTGCGTTCGACAGTGAAGTAATCATTATAGTACAATTATATGGATGATATCTTGGTACACTGTTAGGACAGATATCTCTGGGTATATGCAACAGAAACTACACTGCTGTGACCTGGAGATATCTTTACAATACATGGTATAGGTTATCTCCACTCCACAGCCACTGCTCACCATTTAGAAAGACATAGTGGACAGCAGTGTGAGCAGCCTCTTCTTCCCTCAGCACTCCTGGTATCTCCAGTTTTAGATTAAATATAGTATCTTGAAAATCTATTCATTTAAACTATTTCTACATTTTTCCATTTTACACCCACACACTTAAATGTATTTTATTGGGATTTTATGTGATATACCAACAGTAACTAACAAGTGTTTATGAAGTGTAAAAGAAATGGTACATTGTTTTCTAAATATTTTAAATATATAAATCTAATAATTGTGACGTATTTGTATTCAGCCCCGGGTAGTCTGATACCCCGAAATAAAATCCTGCGTAACCAATTGCTGCACAGGTTGCACCAATGATCTTAATTTCCTGCACCTTCTACCACATGCTAGCTTTGTCCCCTACATCACTTTTTGCAAGCAGCAAACTGGACTTTATGGCTTGCTTTCAAGAATGGCTTTCTTCTTGTCACTCTTACATAAAGACAGATTTTTGGTGTCTACAACTAGTACATCGCATTCCAAATTATTATAAAAATGTCTCTTTCTCTGATTTTTGTAAATGGTCAATGCAGATGGGTCACTATAATGTTTAAATAATCAACTGATGATTTTACTATGGATGGCATGGTTCTTTTTGTACCATGGAAGAAAGTGATCAGACAAAATTCTATATACGTTATCAAGATAATTTTCATACCTTCAAAGACTCTAAAGGGGCCTACCAGCACTCTCCCCATGATTCCGGCCCCAAACAACTCCGACACCTCCTTGATCACGTGCCAGCCTTGTTGGGACATTGTGACCATTCACTAACCCTCCACTACTCCATACATCTGGACCATCCATCGTTATACGTCACTCATAAGTAAATACGGTTTTAAAACTAGCCTTCATGTATGTTTGTCCAACAGTTGAGGAAGAACGCTGGGCACTATTTTTTTGTGTTAGGCTACTTTCACACATCCGGTTTTTGCTCTGCGGCACAATACGGCGCTCTGCAGAAAAACCGCAACCGTTTTTTTTTTTGCCGCAGGTTGCGGGTTTTTTTGCATAGACTTACATTAGTGCCGTATTGTACCGCATGAGCTTGCGTTCGGTCCGTTTTTTTCCGCATGCGGCAGATTTAGCCAATGCCGCGGCCGGATGGAACGCTGCCTGCAACGTTTTTTGCTCCGGCAAAAAAAATGCATCGCACCGCATCTGGCCTCTGCGGCGCATTTTTTCAATGCATGCCTATGGACGCCGGATGCGGCGCGATGCGGAAAAAACGCATCCGGCCACCGCATGCGGTTTCTTCTGTTGCGCATGCTCAGTAGCGTGCCGCAACCGGAAAAAAACGGACGGGCCGCATGTAAAAACTTATGCAAAGGATGCGGTGTTTTCGCCGCATCCGTTGCATAGGTTTCACAGCTGGATTGAGCCGCACTGCTCAAACCGGATGTGTGAAAGTAGCCTTAGACGAACATTCAAGTTAAAAAAAACCCCACTCATAAAGGCAAATAGTTGGTCCACTATTTTCTATCACCTATTCAGGTATTTAGCATGAGCCTGAGCTTGGATCTGCTAACCAGGGTGCACTTCAAAACTGCAGAGCCGTGATAATCCAAAAATAAAGAGAAAAAGAATGCACTCACCGGTTTGCAGAAAAATCAGATATTTCATTTATTTAGGCACTGTGGGAGGGTGCTGGGATGGCACACAGACTACGGCTGTTTCGCACCGATTGCCGATGCTTCAAGCTGACTCCTGAGCTCCTTAGCATCCCTATACAGGTTCTTGAAACATGTCGCCGAGCACCTTAGGCCCTCTGCTAGCCCTACACTCACCCTGGCTAGTGAGCAGGCCGACGAAATCACTAGTCTTGCCACTACAGTTAAGAAACATAAGGGTAGAAATACAAAACAGGGGAAATGGACATGCAAAAGTAAAAACATGCCAGGTGGCTTCAGTGCAGCAAACACCACTGCAGCACACAACACAACAAACTGCTTCCAGAGCAGGCTCCTTTCAAAGTTGGACACGTAGAAATAAGAGATTCAGTTTTTATTACAGGCATTCTGTGATCAGATCACATGACTCAAATAGTTAAGGGGAGTGGTCCGAAAGAGCCACACCTGAGATTAAAAACTACAACCGGCAGACAAGCAGGAAAGGGTGTTTAACCCTTACGGCACCACAATCAAGGAGATGTTATCAAATAACAGTAGTGAACCTGCCAGCGCAGGGTTCTGTGACCTTCTGACACCAGATTCACCAAGATAGCAAGATACACTCATGACAGCAGTGTTTTCCAATTGGAGGAGGGTGATGGTCAAGTCTGGTCACGTGCTCCTATATCAACAGCCATTATGTGGACAAGTGCGCTGTGCAGTCTGTGAGGAATGCGGCACTAACAAGTGCAGCAGGAAAAATGTAATACTTATATATTAGTGCCACAAAATCATGTCCCCCCCCACATATTTGTTAAAGTAAAGATAAAGTGACCAACCACTTTAAATGTAAATACTATTGCCATTGTACTATCGAGAGCACCACTGATGCTCATTAACGTGTACAACAAATGTATAAATCCTCCTGCATGTATTATAGATTATGTACATAAAATATGTATGCAGACTCCCCCATAATTCCTGGAATACTTAATACTATTTTATTGTTAATTTCTATGAAATATGCATATGTTGTTATTCCTACTAGAATTTTCCTGAAGACTCCAACGTAATTCAATTTAGTGAAAAGACTAAACAATTCCGTCAAGCCACAGCCGAATACGTGGAGCTGGATGCACTCCAGATTTATAATTTAATGCTTGGCTGATCCGAAGGGTTGCAGGAAATACAGTTTTGTTTCTCTTCACATCCCAGCATTTGTTCTAGGTGACCTTTCCTCACGCATCTGACCCTTTCATAAGTGACTATAACAACAGTGTTAAGTATTTCATGCACTTGTGGTCAGAGACAGGCAGAGGATACAAGACATAGGCCGCCATTTCTAAACCCAAATGAAGATTGGGCTTCAGTTTAAAGGGAACCTGTCACCACTTTTTACACTGTCTGTTTAAGGGGTAGTCCACTACACAGCATATTAGCCTCACATCGATATAAAGCTCATAAAGAAGACTTTTCTCAAATACCTTGCGTAGTGAATTGTGCCTCTGAGCGGCGCTATTGCGGTTCGCTCATCCCCATTACGTGACCCCTGGGCTCCGTGACCTCTGAGATCCGGTGATGTTGTAGCGCCCCTGTGCCACTCAGGGCACTACAGGGAACTGCATCCTCCCGGGGATGCAGGACCTACCCCCTCGGTCCTGTAACACCAGTGCCAGCAACAGCAACACACACCTAAAAATCCCAGTAGCCACTCACACCAGGGCTCAAAGGGTTAGTCAGATAATGGGAGGGCCACCCAGTGGGCAGAGCGAACCCAGGATTAGCCAGCCTGGTGGGAGGGGACAGGCAGGACATGGAGCATGCTGTCAGAATATAGTAAGGAGAGCAGACGTGCCTCTAGCTGCGTCTGTGTAATGGTGACCCGGGGGCACGGGAGTCAGGTTGCCAGCATAGGAGCACCTAAGGACCACTGGGCAGGAGTCAAGACCCCAGGGACGGTACGAGGGAGCACCACTGGAACCTGGGAACGTGCAGGGCACAGGGCCCTAGGTCAGGCGTCAGTTTCATATGGCCTGGCAATTACCTGCATGGTGAGGGCTCTCCAGGGGCCTCACTGACCTTACAGATCCGGGGGCATCAGCAGTAAACTAGGATCGGGGTTCGGACACTTACCTCCCCGCAGGGTCCGCACTGCCAGCCGAACGGACAGATAGCTATATCACAGCTGGGGGACTCCCAAAGTTCCAGGCTTCAGGGTCTCAACTAAACTGAGAGTGCCGGGGATAGAGCACCCAGGTCACCAACTGGCACTGGCAATATGGGAACGGAACCAGCACCCAAGGGTCCACAGTGAGTAGAGACTGTTAAAGAAAACCTGGTGAGGTCTCAGTTATTGCCCCTGTTACATCTCCCAGGCACAGCCCTACCTGTGGAGGGCCTACCATCGCAGCTGCCATTACCACCAGCCCTGGGAGTACCCACATTCAGCATTGGCAGTTCTCCATCCTTAACCGCAACCCGCAGGTGGCGTCACATGACAAAAACTTATCTCCCCTGAAAATCCCCCCCATTAACAAAAGGGGCCCAGGGCACGGAACTGGGCAATGACCATCAGAGTGACATTCCCAATTGTTACTGCCTAGGACCGAGTACCCCCTTCTCTGGACGCTGTAATGTCATGTCAGCTTCTAGTTGACCTGACATCACCGAGGCGGCTCCAGTCTTCCTGAGTGACTGGGCTGTGGACGGAGTTTCGCTCATCACAGCCCAGCATCGTTCCTGGTGCAGAGAGTTAATTTGTAAATAGAGAGTTTATTGCAATACTTACTGGTCACCACCTTCCTCCATTTTCAGCAGCACTCTAGTCACCATCTTTTGCTTGCTGTGTTCTGTAGCGAAGAAGAGAGTGCCCGTGATTCCCTTTCAAGGAGCATATTCCAAATCAAAGAGTTAACATGTAAACAGAGTTTATTGCAATACTTACTGGTCGCTGCCTTCTACCGTTTTCAGCAGCACTCTGGTCTCCGCTTTCTGCCATTTTCAGCAGCGCTCAGAATGCCACCTTCTGCCATTTTCAGCAGCGATCTTTTCCACTCCGGCGCCATGTGATCGTAGTTGTGACCTCCCGTATCACGAAGCATCTTGTGTGTGGAGTTGAGGTCACTTTTTGAATTTTATGAATTTAAGTCTAGAAGACTCAGAACGGTGCTAGAGAGCCTCATTTCAAGTATCATAGACTTAGATTGTGAAATTAATTCCCAACACTTTCAAGACCCTAAATGATAAACAGGGGTTGTACAGGGAATATATCTTCTCCCTGAAATGCCCCAGATTCTGGGCACCTCCAGCCAACGGTGTGTGTTATGATCTGGTCACCGTGGACGATCACAAAAATCCCATCAGCAGAAAAACGCAAAAGTAGTTGGAACCTGAGCTGACAGCAATCCCCTTTCAGACCACACTAGAAGTAGCCATGGAGCGTTCCTAAACACACCTAGACGCCTCGTCACAGCCGGAGAAACTTACTACACCTCACAGATAGAAATGAGGAAACCTATCTTGCCTCAGAGTAGTCCCCAAAGGAATAGCAAGCCCCCAACATATAAAACCAACAGTGATGTAAGAAAACACAATTCACAGATAAGAAATATAGATTCGCAAAGGCGAGGCCCGACTTCCTAGATAGAACAGGACAGGACAGATAACTGATTGCGGTCAGCAAAAAATCCTGCAAAAAATACCAATACCCTGATTAAAAATACTGAGACCACATGGACTATATCAGGTACTCTTGTAAATAATGGGAGAAACAAAATACCAAAAAAACCCACAAGAAATACAAAAGTGCAAATAATCAAGTAGAACAGGGAGAATCTCCCTTTTCTTGCAGTGGGGCCTGTAGAGGGGGAACCTCCATGCTCATCAAAACAGAAAGATAATTCCTCTCCTGCAAGAAAACAGACTTTAAGCAAACTAAAAAGAAAAACAAACACCCTTAGGTGTGGATCAGGCAATAAAGCAAAAAACTTGCAACTTATCTGGAATGGTACAGGCACAGGATAAATGGAAGGACAAACTCCAAACCAATTCAGAGACTGAGGAACAACATCTATCACCGGCCCCAGCCAGCAGACACTGCTCTTCTATATAACCCAAGCTGATCTGCAGTTGGGCTTCCCAAACTCCCAATTAACTCCCATACCTGTTGAGTCACAGTAAGCTTCACCCCCAGTCCTGACCACCAGAGGGAGTGCTAAACCATCACCCCCTCAGATGACATGCACAACAGGTGTGTGGCAGAACATGCACCTAGAGATTACCTTGTATAATTTCCACAGACTGTGAGGATCCTATCTGTACACTAAAATCTTCTCTAAAATGACACATTGACAGCAGACAAATCTGACTAATGATACTCACTTATTAAGCAGACATGAACAGAACCTCCAACTAAACACAGCTCAGTAATAATGGATAGAGTATTGAAGTAATCTAAATAAATCGTGGACCTTAAGTCTATGTGTGCACAGTGCATTTTTAGTGGCATTTTTTCACGTTTTTCGGGTGCGTTTTTGGGCTCAAAACTGCATGACTTTGCTTCCCCAGCAAAGTCTAAGGGGCACTTTGCACACTACGACATCGCAAGCCAATGCTTGTGATGCCGAGCGCGATAGTCCCCTCCCCCGTCGCAGCTGCGATATCATGGTGATAGCTGCCGTAGCGAACTTATCGCTACGCCAGCTTCACATGCACTCACCTGCCCTGCGACCTCGCTCTGGCCGGCGACCCGCCTCCTTATTAAGGGGGCGGGTCGTGTGGCGTCATAGCCACGTCACACGGCAGGCGGCCAATAGAAGCGGAGGGGCGGAGATGAGCGGGACGCAAACATCCCGCCCACCTCCTTCCTTCCGCATAGCTGGCGTGAGCCGCAGGACGCAGGTAGGAGATGTTCCTCGCTCCTGCGGCTTCACACACAGCGATGTGTGATGCCGCTGGAACGAGGAACAACATCGTAACAACGGTCATTTCCAAATTATGGAAATGACCGACACTACACCGATGATACGATAACGACGATTTTGCGCTTGTTAATCGTATCAAAAAGGCTTTACACACTACGATATCACCTGCGATGCCGGATGTGCGTCCCTTTCAATTTGACCTCACCGGCATCGCACCTGCGATGTTGTAGTGTGCAAAGTGCCCCCAAGAGTTTTCATTTTTGCTGTTCGTACACAACTTTTTTTTTAAGCTGCATTTTTGAGCTTAAAAAAATGGACATGTCAATTCTTTCCTGCGTTTTTCTGCATTTTCTCCCCATGCAATGCATTGGAAAAACGCAGAAAAACACAGAGATCAAAAACGCAGCAAAATGCAGCCAAAAACGCACCAAAATGCATGCTTTTTTTTTTGCGCGTTTTTGCCGCGGGTGCGTTTTTATGCGTTTTTGTGCATTTTTAGCGGCCAAAAATGCACAAAAACGCAGCGTCAAAAAAACGCTGTGTGCGCACATTGCATTAGAATTAGTTTCCAAGAATATTATATCAGACTGTGCAGGGACTCATATCATCAGCACTTGTGATAGTGGATGAATAATAATAAAGCTATTTCTCACATAAATCCTGAATACTGATGAGGGAGCTTAAAAGAAGCTTGTAGCAAGGCCGATGAATATTCACCTCCCAGTCTTACAGCATTCAGTTATTGCAACAATTAAAAGCAATTGTTTTTTATACAAACCGCTCAACATGTTTTACTCCATAAAAACAAACTGAAAAACATACAAGAAGACACATATTGCTTTTTCAGATACTCCAATAGCAACCTATTGTAAAACCAGCGTCGAATCTGGGGGACAGGGCAAGTGGGGCATTTTCTCTGGTGGCAGCTGACAGAGGGCAGTTGTGCCTCCTGATGCCACGGTCTGAGATATCTCCCCAGCATCTTTATTTTTCCGCCTCTCCATAGTGGGAGTCGGCTGTTCTCTGAGCCACTTGTCAAGCTGACAGCAGGCTCAGAGAAGGTGCAGCGCACCGGCTCCCAGCTATCAATTGTACTCGCAACTTTCAGATGCAAGTACAATTGAAGTCCTGACTGCCCCCACTTCTGGGTCAGGGTGACATGAACAGCATGATCAGATCATCTGATCATGTTACTGACATCACTCGCTGGCAGTAGTAAATGCCCCAGTGGAGCTGAAGACATTGAAAACACTGAGATTTATTGTACTTGGGGGGTATTCTTTGAGGACACAGTTTGGCGAGTGAGGGAGATGAGTGATGACACATAATGAGCAGTATAGGAATAGGGAGAATAAGGAGCAAGAGGGGAGGAATTTTAGGACACAGTTTGGGAAGCAAGGGAAGGGATGTATGAGGACACAGCATTGGGAGAGGGGGGATGAATGCAGACAGTATGGTGAGTGAGGGGGGATGTATGAGGACACAGTATTGGGAGTGAGGGGGATGGGTGCGTACTCGATATGGTGAGCGAGAGGGGAATGGGTGCAGGCGCAGTATGGGGAGTGAGGGCGAATGTAAGCGGATACAGTATAGTGAACAAAGGAGGAATTTGAGGACACAGTATGGGGAGCGAGAGGGGGCATGTATACAGAAAAAAAACTGGATAGTGCGTGTGGATCAGGGGTCTCAAACTCGGCTGGGTGTATGGGCCGCACCGAGGAAAAAAATAATTTGGGGGGCCGCATTCTTTGCAGGACAAAGTGACATTTTTATTGGTACCATATATATTTTTTTACACACCTTTGGATGACTGATTTTCAACATTTTTCACTTGTTTATTATAACAAATGTGCACATTCTTTGGTTAAATCTAAAAAAAAAAAAAATTGATGTTAAAAAAAAGTCATGCCTTATTTTGTTGGTTTTTTTTACATTTTATCCCTTTCTTGTAACTAATAGTGTTACAATTATCACTATATAGACATTTTGGCCAACATCCTTTAGTAATGTTCCCTATCCTATAATAATGTACCCACCTTGTCCCCATCCTATAGTAATGACCCCAGCCTTGTCCCTATTCTATAGTAATGTCCCCATCCAATAGTATTATGCCCATCCTTGTAATGTCCCCATCTTTTAGTAATGTCCCCATCCTATAGTCATGTGCCCACCTTGTCCCCATCCTATAGTCATGTGCCCACCTTGTCCCCATCCTATAGTCATGTGCCCACCTTGTCCCCATGCTATAGTCATGTGCCCACCTTGACCCCATCCTATAGACATGTGCCCACCTTGTCCCCATGCTATAGACATGTGCCCACCTTGTCCCCATCCTATAGTCATGTGCCCACCTTGTCCCCATGCTATAGTCATGTGCCCACCTTGTCCCCATCCTATAGACATGTGCCCACCTTGTCCCCATGCTATAGACATGTGCCCACCTTGTCCCCATCCTATAGTCATGTGCCCACCTTGTCCCCATGCTATAGTCATGTGCCCACCTTGTCCCCATCCTTATAGACATGTGCCCACCTTGTCCCCATGCTATAGTCATGTGCCCACCTTGTCCCCATGCTATAGTCATGTGCCCACCTTGTCCCCATCCTATAGACATGTGCCCACCTTGTCCCCATGCTATAGTCATGTGCCCACCTTGTCCCCATCCTATAGACATGTGCCCACCTTGTCCCCATCCTATAGTAATGTGCCCACCTTGTCTCCATGCTATAGTCATGTGCCCACCTTGTCCCCATCCTATAGTAATGTGCCCACCTTGTCTCCATCCTATAGACATGTGCCCACCTTGTCCCCATCCTATAGTCATGTGCCCACCTTGTCCCTATCCTATAGTAATGTGCCCACCTTGTCCCCATCCTATAGACATGTGCCCACCTTGTCCCTATCCTATAGTAATGTGCCCACCTTGTCCCCATCCTATAGACATGTGCCCACCTTGTCCCCATCCTATAGTCATGTGCCCACCTTGTCCCCATTCTATAGTCATGTGCCCACCTTGTCCCCCTCCTATAGACATGTGCCCACCTTGTCCCTATTCTATAGTAATGTCCCCATCCTGTAGTAATGGGTGGTGGGGGCAGTGGCGGCGGGTGAAAGGTGATAATTTACTGATCGTTCTCGGCTTCCACCCACAGATTCCTGAGTGGAGCTGAGGGGGCGGTCTCTGGCCCCAGATCCACAGTGATTGGACAGATCGGTCTCTCCAATCAGAGCTGGGGGCGGGTGAAAGTGAGGTCACCCAGCTCCAGCCAATGATCGGTGCTACAGCTGCACTTATCATGGCTGGATTTCAATGTTACAGCCATTTTCAATGGCTGGAACATTACAGCGGCTATGATTGGCTGACGAACGCCGCACAGCCAATCACAGCCTCCGTAGGTCCGGGAAGGAGACACCACCCCTCCTGAGGTCCCCTCCTCCCCGAATCTAAGGTATTTGCTATTTGCAATGCAAACAGCGATCGCAGCCACCGGGGCTGCGATTTCGCCATGACGTTCTGGGTATGTCATGGATCCTTAAGTACCAGGGAGCCATGATGTACCCAGTACGTCATAGGTCGCTAAGGGGTTAATGTGCCGTCCTTCACATACACAAAAAATAAAAAAACACCATTCTTCTCACCTGTCCCGCGTTCCCTCGGCTCCTCATCTCTGCTTCTTGCTGTCTGCAGGCCGTGCCCCGGTGACTATCGTGGCCGGTGCAGGGGCCACATCCACTGGCAGCGATTTATGTCAGATCAGATGGTGGTTTTGCCGGCGCTGCGCGCGCACAGTCCTTGCCTCTGAGAACGCAGCGCCGGCAAAACACTCATCTAACTAAGTGCAGACAGTGGCTGCGGACCCTGCACCGGCCGCGATAGTGACCAGGGGCACGAGACTGGGTACCATATATATTTTTTTACACACCTTTGGATGACTGATTTTCAACATTTTTCACTTGTTTATTATAACAAATGTGCACATTCTTTGGTTAAATCTAAAAAAAAAAAAATTGATGTTAAAAAAAAGTCATGCCTTATTTTGTTGTTTTTTTTTACATTTTATCCCTTTCTTGTAACTAATAGTGTTACAATTATCACTATATAGAAATTTTGGCCAACATCCTTTAGTAATGTTCCCTATCCTATAATAATGTACCCACCTTGTCCCCATCCTATAGTAATGACCCCAGCCTTGTCCCTATTCTATAGTAATGTCCCCATCCAATAGTATTATGCCCATCCTTGTAATGTCCCCATCTTTTAGTAATGTCCCCATCCTATAGACATGTGCCCACCTTGTCCCCATGCTATAGACATGTGCCCACCTTGTCCCCATCCTATAGTCATGTGCCCACCTTGTCCCCATGCTATAGTCATGTGCCCACCTTGACCCCATCCTATAGACATGTGCCCACCTTGTCCCCATGCTATAGACATGTGCCCACCTTGTCCCCATCCTATAGTCATGTGCCCACCTTGTCCCCATGCTATAGTCATGTGCCCACCTTGTCCCCATCCTATAGACATGTGCCCACCTTGTCCCCATGCTATAGACATGTGCCCACCTTGTCCCCATCCTATAGTCATGTGCCCACCTTGTCCCCATGCTATAGTCATGTGCCCACCTTGACCCCATCCTATAGACATGTGCCCACCTTGTCCCCATGCTATAGACATGTGCCCACCTTGTCCCCATCCTATAGTCATGTGCCCACCTTGTCCCCATGCTATAGTCATGTGCCCACCTTGTCCCCATCCTATAGACATGTGCCCACCTTGTCCCCATGCTATAGACATGTGCCCACCTTGTCCCCATCCTATAGTCATGTGCCCACCTTGTCCCCATGCTATAGTCATGTGCCCACCTTGTCCCCATCCTTATAGACATGTGCCCACCTTGTCCCCATGCTATAGTCATGTGCCCACCTTGTCCCCATGCTATAGTCATGTGCCCACCTTGTCCCCATCCTATAGACATGTTCCCACCTTGTCCCCATGCTATAGTCATGTGCCCACCTTGTCCCCATCCTATAGACATGTGCCCACCTTGTCCCCATCCTATAGTAATGTGCCCACCTTGTCTCCGTGCTATAGTCATGTGCCCACCTTGTCCCCATCCTATAGTAATGTGCCCACCTTGTCTCCATCCTATAGACATGTGCCCACCTTGTCCCCATCCTATAGTCATGTGCCCACCTTGTCCCTATCCTATAGTAATGTGCCCACCTTGTCCCCATCCTATAGACATGTGCCCACCTTGTCCCTATCCTATAGTAATGTGCCCACCTTGTCCCCATCCTATAGACATGTGCCCACCTTGTCCCCATCCTATAGTCATGTGCCCACCTTGTCCCCATTCTATAGTCATGTGCCCACCTTGTCCCCCTCCTATAGACATGTGCCCACCTTGTCCCTATTCTATAGTAATGTCCCCATCCTGTAGTAATGGGTGGTGGGGGCAGTGGCGGCGGGTGAAAGGTGATAATTTACTGATCGTTCTCGGCTTCCACCCACAGATTCCTGAGTGGAGCTGAGGGGGCGGTCTCTGGCCCCAGATCCACAGTGATTGGACAGATCGGTCTCTCCAATCAGAGCTGGGGGCGGGTGAAAGTGAGGTCACCCAGCTCCAGCCAATGATCGGTGCTACAGCTGCACTTATCATGGCTGGATTTCAATGTTACAGCCATTTTCAATGGCTGGAACATTACAGTGGCTATGATTGGCTGACGAACGCCGCACAGCCAATCACAGCCTCTATAGGTCCGGGAAGGAGACACCACCCCTCCTGAGGTCCCCTCCTCCCCGAATCTAAGGTATTTGCTATTTGCAATGCAAACAGCGATCGCAGCCACCGGGGCTGCGATTTCGCCATGACGTACTGGGTATGTCATGGATCCTTAAGTACCAGGGAGCCATGATGTACCCAGTACGTCATAGGTCGCTAAGGGGTTAATGTGCCGTCCTTCACATGCACAAAAAATAAAAAAACACCATTCTTCTCACCTGTCCCGCGTTCCCTCGGCTCCTCATCTCTGCTTCTTGCTGTCTGCAGGCCGTGCCCCGGTGACTATCGCGGCCGGTGCAGGGGCCACATCCACTGGCAGCGATTTATGTCAGATCAGATGGTTGTTTTGCCGGCGCTGCGCGCGCACAGTCCTTGCCTCTGAGAACGCAGCGCCGGCAAAACACTCATCTAACAAAGTGCAGACAGTGGTTGCGGACCCTGCACCGGCCGCGATAGTGACCAGGGGCACGAGACTGGGGGCCGCACGAAGCAGCCTGACGGGCCGCATGCGGCCCGCGGGCCGCGTGTTTGAGACCCCTGGTGTGGAGGGTAACTGTACCATAAGAGGGACAGTGTGAGAGTCATACTTTGTGTAGAAAACACAGTGAAGGGCAAATATTTAAACAAGGGCACAGTGTAGAGCAGATATTTTTTTATTCAAGAACATTATAATCATTAAGGGGACTGTGTGGGGATGTGCTACAGAAGATCGAAGAAGATGGAAGTCTGCGGAAACAATCTGTGAATGTGAAAAATCATCATGGCGTCTGGATAAGATGAAGAAAAGAAAAAAATGTCTTCGATCAGAGACAATGTCATCTATAAGGTACCTGTTTAAGGTATAAGGTAAATGTTCACTTGTGATACTCACTACATCTCATCATTACTGGGGTTCCTGTATGGTCTGCAGTCTGAAGATGGCTGGTAACAACTCACAGTATATCTTTACTATTGTGAAGGACATACTGGGAGTTGTCGGCTCAAGCAATACAAATGTACAGTTAGGTCCAGAAATATTTGGACAGTGACACAAGTTTTGTTATTTTAGCTGTTTACAAAAACATGTTCAGAAATACAATTATATATATAATATGGGCTGAAAGTGCACACTCCCAGCTGCAATATGAGAGTTTTCATATCCAAATCGGAGAAAGGGTTTAGGAATCATAGCTCTGTAATGCATAGCCTCCTCTTTTTCAAGGGACCAAAAGTAATTGGACAAGGGACTCTAAGGGCTGCAATTAACTCTGAAGGCGTCTCCCTCGTTAACCTGTAATCAATGAAGTAGTTAAAAGGTCTGGGGTTGATTACAGGTGTGTGGTTTTGCATTTGGAAGCTGTTGCTGTGACCAGACAACATGCGGTCTAAGGAACTCTCAATTGAGTTGAAGCAGAACATCCTGAGGCTGAAAAAAAAGAAAAAAATCCATCAGAGAGATAGCAGACTTGCTTGGAGTAGCAAAATCAACAGTCGGGTACATTCTGAGAAAAAAGGAATTGACTGGTGAGCTTGGGAACTCAAAAAGGCCTGGGCGTCCACGGATGACAACAGTGGTGGATGATCGCCGCATACTATCTTTGGTGAAGAAGAACCCGTTCACAACATCAACTGAAGTCCAGAACACTCTCAGTGAAGTAGGTGTATCTGTCTCTAAGTCAACAGTAAAGAGAAGACTCCATGAAAGTAAATACAAAGGGTTCACATCTAGATGCAAACCATTCATCAATTCCAAAAATAGACAGGCCAGAGTTAAATTTGCTGAAAAACACCTCATGAAGCCAGCTCAGTTCTGGAAAAGTATTCTATGGACAGATGAGACAAAGATCAACCTGTACCAGAATGATGGGAAGAAAAAAGTTTGGAGAAGAAAGGGAACGGCACATGATCCAAGGCACACCACATCCTCTGTAAAACATGGTGGAGGCAACGTGATGGCATGGGCATGCATGGCTTTCAATGGCACTGGGTCACTTGTGTTTATTGATGACATAACAGCAGACAAGAGTAGCCGGATCAATTCTGAAGTGTACCGGGATATACTTTCAGCCCAGATTCAGCCAAATGCCGCAAAGTTGATCAGACGGCGCTTCATAGTACAGATGGACAATGACCCCAAGCATACAGCCAAAGCTACCCAGGAGTTCATGAGTGCAAAAAAGTGGAACATTCTGCAATGGCCAAGTCAATCACCAGATCTTAACCCAATTGAGCATGCATTTCACTTGCTCAAATCCAGACTTAAGACGGAAAGACCCACAAACAAGCAAGACCTGAAGGCTGCGGCTGTAAAGGCCTGGCAAAGCATTAAGAAGGAGGAAACCCAGCGTTTGGTGATGTCCATGGGTTCCAGACTTAAGGCAGTGATTGCCTCCTAAGGATTCGCAACAAAATATTGAAAATAAAAATATTTTGTTTGGGTTTGGTTTATTTGTCCAATTACTTTTGACCTCCTAAAATGTGGAGTGTTTGTAAAGAAATGTGTACAATTCCTACCATTTCTATCAGATATTTTTGTTCAAACCTTCAAATTAAACGTTACAATCTGCACTTGAATTCTGTGGTAGAGATTTCATTTCAAATCCAATGTGGTGGCATGCAGAGCCCAACTCGCGAAAATTGTGTCACTGTCCAAATATTTCTGGACCTAACTGTATATGGGTATGACCTGACATTTTAATTGAAGTACCATATACTGATGTTGGTTCTGGTGATGTATTTCTGTACTAATGAGGGTTGTGATGCTGTATTTCTGTACTACTGGTGGCTCTGGTGATGTATTCTTGTGCTGTTATTAGTTCTGATCCTATACACATACAGTATATCATATACAGTATACAGCAATCTGTAACTTGTAAGATTACATTACACATAGCTATGTTAATAAAGTGTTGTGCTATCTGACAAGTTAAGGGTGACTATGTTTATATTTGTTAGAGAAAATTATGAAGAGCAGCTCATCGGCACGTGAATGTAAGTGCGCAAATCGCATCTGAATGAGCAGTCATGTAATGACTACTCAAACCACATATGGGGGAGGGAGGCCAAACAGGATTCTTGCCCCATGTGCTTGCAAATCTAGGTTCCCCTTGGGCAAACTAATGTGGTAGTCCAGGAGACCTCAGATACCACGTTTATGAGGACAAAACCATAGAGAGTAGAAGTTTCGCTTGTTTACATCCAATCTGCATTTCATTGTATTGCTGTTGGAACAGCAAAGAAGTGTAAGTTAAAGGGATTATTCTTTTTCAGTTAACAACAAACTGCACTATACTTACCTTCCACAAGCCCACCGGCAAGTCTACACCGCTGCTCCTGATACCTGGCATTGGTAGCACTACTGACATTACGTCAACAGTGTAGCAGCCAATCAGTGAGCTGGCAGCTCTGTCAAGGTGTCTTGAGCATCGCAGCCAATGTCTGACACCGGAAGCACTGGCGGAGGCTCATTGATAGACTTGGGGAAAGTAGGTGCTGCGCAGTTTGTTGGTTTACTACAGACTGCAGCCAGGTAAAAACTGTACACTGAAAGGGGTTGTCCAGGCTTGCGACAAAGACTCCAGCTGTTTTATCTGACTGGAGGCTGCTGTATCATAACATTGTTTGTAGACTGTCTTGATTACAGAGTATTCCCAATGCGAGCAAGAGGGCTGTCAGGTGATGACGTATGCAATTTGCATATTTGCGATAACATGCTGACTAGACTCATCTAGCTTTTCTCTGTTCACTTATATTGATAGAAGCAGAATGCATCTAGTCGGCAAGAGACTTAAAGTATGCAAATCTGATACATGTGTGTTGTGAATATCATCAGATATGGTGCTGTTCCCAGGAGTGTTTTTGGGCTCCCTCTGGCTAGTGTTGGTAGTGAGTCTGATTCTGCATCTGTCGCTCAGACAGGTGATTGCTGTTTCAGGAAGCCTATGGAGTCCAGGCTGGGGGGATATAGGAAGGCAGTCTCTGTCTAACCTTTGCCAGTGATAATTGTTTCTGCTCCATTTTAAAATGTTCTGAATTTGTCCTCCAGCCTTCAGGCTTTTGCCTTTCCCTGTAGGTTTTGTTTTACCTTTTTTCAGCACTTTTTTGGATATTCCAAGAATGATTTCAACAGCATTTTTTTGTTCCTTTGGATTGGTTTTGTTTCCATGTCATCCTGAGTCTGTAGCTATGCCTGATAAGTAGTTTGCTCACTTAGTCTGGGCTTGGTTAAAGGCTGAATTTGCACTGAAGGGCGTTGCTGCTTAATTTATGTCTTTTTCTAAGACCCCCTTCACACGTCCGTGAAACACGTGTGTGATTTTCACGGACGTGTCAAAGGTGCGTTTTCCCCTCCGTGTGCCGTGTTTATGGCACTACGTGTGTTCTCCGTGTGTTGTCCGTGATAACACACGGAGAACGGGAACTTTCAACTCACTTGTCCCTGGCGTCGCTGTCCGTGGTGCTGAACTTCGGTCTCCAGCCCTGCCGACTTCCTGCTGCTGCTTCTTCCAGCCGCAGTGAAGTGAATATTAAATGAGCATAATGAGTGGCGGTCGGCAGCAAGTGACAGCCGCGGCAGAGACAGGAGGGCTGGAGAAGGTGAGTAAAGATTTGGGTTTTTTTTCTCTGACACGTGTGTTTCTCCGGCGCATGTCACACGGAACCGCATCCACACTGCATCCGTGTGGTACGTGTGCGGGCCGTGTGACACCCGTGCTGCCGGAGAAAAACGGACATGTATCCGTGTGGAGCACATGGACACACGTATGCTCCACACAGAGGCACAGGCCAATGGCTGCACACGTGCATGCACATAAACCCATTGATTTTAATGAGTTTACGTGTACCTGTGTCTCTGGTACATGCGGGCACGGACCTAGCACGTACCGGAGACACGTGCGTGTGAAGGAGGCCTAAATCTGTGTTTGAGAAAATTGCCTTTTTGTTTCTTGCAAGTGAATAAGTACTCTTCTACCTGCACTATTTTTGGAGGACTATTTATTCCCAGCAAGGAAGGGAGTTTTTACTCCCTGTTTGATCAGGAGTTTTGTATTTTTGTATCTCATGTGTTTTTGTAGTTAAGATCTTTATTATTATATTTGCATTTTCTATTTAAATGTATTTGCACAAGAGTTCCTGATATAGTGGGAGGAAGATCGTGTGATCTTAAAGGAATTTTTTATTATCAGGTGTTGGTGATATTCAGGGTTTTTACTGACTGTAACCAGCAATCTATCCTATAATTTTGTATTTAGCTAGCAGGGCCTCACTTTGCTTATTTCTATATCTACCATTTGTGTGTTGTTCTTTCTTACATCACCGCCATTATCTGTTGGGGGCTTTGACTTTCCTTTGGGGCTGCTCTGAGGCAAGTCAGGATTCCTCATGCCATATTTGAGGTTAGCTAGTTCTCCGGCGGTGACAAGGCGCCTAGGTTTGTTAGGAACGCTCCACCGCTACTTCTAGTTGTGTTTGTGTAGTCAGTGGATTGCAGCCAGCTAAGTTTCCAACTACTCTTGTGTATTATCTTCTACCATTTTTATGGAATTTTTCCAAGATCTTTTGCGGTCTCCTGACCATATCACATGTGGTCACATGAGAGTACAGAGGATTTGTGACAGAATTTGAATGATTTGGCAGTCTGTAGTCACATGGAGTGACTGCTAACTCAAGCCTGTATGAATCCTTTTAAAGCAGATCTGTCACCAAGGTTCACAATACAAAAGTACTTTATTAAATAGACCTATTACACCTTATGAGGCTGGTATACATACTATAATCCATATAATAATGGCTGTTTAATCCTTTTGAATAGTATCTTTACCCATCTTTCTTGATTGGCAACTCCTCAGTGTACCTCTTGCTGCTGAGATCTCATACCAGTCAGTACAAGCTGCAGCTGTCATATTGGGAGGGCACTCTGAACATACTTGGACTCATGCATTTTTTTTATTCTATAGCTTATATAAATCATCTTATATAATTTAAGGATTATACAGACATGGATTTTCACAATAGGCATATCAGCTTCATTAGGTCTAAAAATCTGTTTAATAATGTACGTGGTGTGTCATGTGAAATCTGGTGACAAATACAAAGTCAATGTAGGATTGACTACAATATGTTTTGTACAAATTATCCAAATATCCACACATCTGATTGAACTAGAAAATTTTGGCTAAAAACAATGATACAGAAAAAAATGCACTTTTGCAAAATGGCAATCGATTGCCTGCCATTGGTTGTTCATGTAATACAAGCATAGTTATCAGCAAATTGTTTATGTGAAATGATCATCCAATTTTCTGTTTTGGGTGACTTGCACTGTATGTGTATGGCCACCTTAAAGGGGCTGTCCAGTGTAAATCCATAAGTCTGCAGTCACTATGTGTCACTCTATGTGACTGCAGACTTGTGAATACTCACATTGTTCACATTCTGCGCAGTGAGGATCCGCCAGTGTTAGAGCCAGAAACTACAGATAGCTGCCCACAAGTATGTTATATGCAGACTCACGGCCAGAATTCTATTAGAGGGCGTGGCCTTGTTCAATAGAAGTGTATTCAGTGAGGCCTCAGCCCTCTAGTCAGATTCTGGCCTGGAACACGTATATCGTATACTCGAGGACACGTGACCATTGTTCCCAGCTCTGACACCGGGAATCCTCACAGTGGGTACAATGTCAGGATTCACAAGTCTGCAGTCACATACAGTGACACAGACTGACTGCAGACTTATGGATTTTGACCGGACAACCCCTTTAAGACTTGTGGATGTACCAGCAGGATATTGCTTACATTGGTGCCATGATTTAGTCAATTAAAGGCTCGCAAACGGACCCCTTGTATTATGGAGCCTAATAGACCTAAAGAAACAGTGGGATTTGTAAAAAATTTAAAAAGATGTTATCCATCCAAAATATAATACAACCAGAAGCAAAATGTTATAAACAATGTCATGCATTAATAGCAAGCATTGTACCAGTGCAAAACTGTATTGTATTGGGTGGTGTATTACCGAGCTTCTACTGGAGGATATGTTTGTAGATGTGCCATTAGTTGCCATTTATTTTATTATTCAGATTGTCGCAATTAGGGCCTACTTTATCATCTACATTACAACCGCATTTCTTGGCACGACCCACTCTGATGCTGATAGTTTGTCTCTGTAGACTCAGCATAAGTCAAAGAATAAAATATGTGCCCACGTTTCAGTTGTCTGAATGGGGCCTTAGGATGAGCAGCAATCGGACAAATTGAAGGCAATTTATAATATGAATCTATTTCCAAATAAGTTAATTATAATTTATGAAGCAGCAACACTGACCTCATCAATGGTCACCTCCTGTAGTATGATTAATCCAATTTTATCTCCGCATCCCCTTTAGTCTAAAGGGGGCTTTACACGCTGCGATATCGGTAACAATATATCGTCGGGGTCACGTCGTTAGTGACGCATATCCGGCGCCGTTACCGACATCGCAGCGTGTAACACAAATGAGCGACGATCAACGAGCACAAAAACGTGAAAAATCATTGCTCGTTGACATGTCGCTCATTTCCTTAATATCGTTGCTGATGCCGGTACGATGTTGTTCGTCGGTCCTGCGGCAGCACACATCGCTATGTGTGATGCTGCACGAGCGACAAACATCTCCTTACCTGACTTCACCGGCAATGAGGAAGGAAGGAGGTGGGCAGGATGTTACGTCCTGCTCATCTCTGCCCCTCCGCTTCTATTGGCCGGCCGCTTAGTGACGTTGCGGTGTCGTCGCTGTGACGCCGAACGCACCTCCCCCTTGAGGGAGGGATTGTTCGGCGGTCACAGCGACGTCGCTGACAAGGTATGTGCGTGTGACGCTGCCGTAGCGATAATGTTCGCTACGGCAGCGATCACCATGTACGACGGGGGCGGGTGCTATCGCGCTCGACATCGCTAGCAATCGCTAGCGATGTCGCAGCGTGTAAAGCACCCTTTAGGCTATACCTATAAACCATAGGATGATGCTGAGTTCAGATAATAAGAAATTCAAATAATAGAGTTGATGTAGTTAATTATTTATTGTAGTACTTATTGATCACTGGATTAACAAGCAACCAACGTGCTGTCTTGGAAATCTGTTCTGTTCAGGGTCACAAACGCCAATTTGAAATAATTTTTTATTGTTTGCTTTATAGCCAAATCCAGGGGTGATTCCTAAATTAAGGTAATATGTAAGTCTACTTTTTTTTTTATTCTACAGGAAATCGGTCACCTCTCTGAGCAATCTAAGAAAAAGACTGATGGCATGTCCTATCTTTCTAATGTGAACAGGTTCAAACTGAATATGAAACAGGAAAAAAAAGAGACAGTTGCACTCTGCAGTGCTAAGATATGTGAAACAATGAAATTGGGAATTTAAACATGCATTACTGATATGAAAAACATGTAAAAATTGAGATACTTAGCACACAAAATTGGCCAGATTTTATGTGAGCCCAACAGCCAACGGCAAGGTGACCTCTCTGAGCAATGTCATGGGGGCTGTGGTTGGTACTACCTAAAAGGTTGATCATCATTAACAGATTAAGGAACTTACAGACGTCAGGCATGGAAGACTTACTGTATGACTGTTATTTAAAAGAGGGACGGCTATATTGGTCATTAAGATTTATTTTTTTTCTAAATGTCAGAAATGTGTTTTTTTCCATTTTGAGCAATTTGGTTATTACTAGTGAGCAAGCATGCTCGGCACTGCTCGTTGCTCGATCGAGCATCGGGGTGCTCGGGTTCTAGGCACTAGTTCCATACTACACTTTTTTCTTCCTCCTTATGAAGCCCTAGCGAGATGCATAGGGGAGCGTGGTTTACTTACATCTAGTACCTTATGGGTGAGTATCACCTCTTGTGTTAGTGCACTCCAGTACCTTTGGATTGACTGATATCCTTGGACATGTAAGCACTTTGCACTTTATATAATGGCTTTAGCCCATTCCTATGGATATTTAAGTATGGGCTGCACCTTCACACCACTTAGGTGAACTCCTCTATATCCCTGCATAAGAACTACAATTACATTCAATTTCAAGGGAATTCTTGTGCCTCTTTTCCTCTCCTCATTTTTCTTACTCTGATCTTATGATATTTATAGTCATTTTATATGCTATTTATTGACCCCTGTATATTTCTTTGTTTGCAATAAAAAAAAAATAGTTTTATATGCATGAAATATGAGTTGGGCTTTATTTATTATGTTGAATGGAACTTTATGTCCTTTCTTTCTTAAATCTCTAATGATCACAACGCACAGGCTCGCTTCACTGCATGATGTGTGCAGGCTCCCCAGGGAGAGACAGTCACTGTCTCTGAATGGCTCTCACAGGGGTTAAACATCATTCTTGGACGTAGTGTGACCAAAAAAAACCAAAAAACAACCCCACCCTCCCTCCCACCGGAAATGCTCTGAATATGGCTGCCTGACTGTGGACGGAGACCCGAACTGCCAAAACATTGATCTCCATTATACTTTTTACTCACATCAAACTCGTCCAAGTGTCAGATCACCTCAAACCGAGTCACCGGCATTCCAGCATTTTAGTGCTCCCCCATCACTACTAGTTATTAGTCTCATGTTAATGTGACGCCCCTGACTCTATCAGGGTGTCACAGGGGACTGCACTCCTTTCTCTTATGGTGCAGAAGTCATCCTTCATGGTTCTGGGATCCTAACTACTGGTATTGCTTCCATCAGCACTCAAATCCTAACCACACCTCACAACACACCCTGTCAGGCACACCAGTGGGTGGTCTAACTGGAAAAGGGCTAATGGTCAGGCAGACTGGTGGGACTGACATAGTCAATTCAGTAGTAGCCCTCAAAGAGTGAGGAGCTGGGGGAGTTGTAGCTCCCTGGGTGACTTTGGTCGAGTCGCAGACGGTGGTCTGGGACTGGAGGAGTCGGAGACCCGGTCGCAGGGTATTGGAGAAGGGTGCCCAAACTTAGTTTCGGAGAATGGTCAGCACCGGAAAGTCCAGTAACTTGACCGGTACCGAGCACGGCAGGGTACAGGACCCTAGATCAGGGAGTAGCTTCACGCAACCTGGTAATTCACCTGTGGAGGATAGTTTCTTTATGAACTTTCCCCAAGAGCTCAGAGATCGAAGGCACCAACACAACAAGGGGGATAGGGCTTTCCAGCTTAAGCAGCCCACTGAAATCCCAAGTGTCAGCCATCGAGAGCACAGCTCCAACATTTAAATATAGGGAGCGGGACCCTGACCGCTTCAGGCCGAGGGGTCATTCAGAAACATCTATCTACATGTGCATGGAGGCAGGCTCCAGACCACTAAGCAATACCAGCGGGGACGGATTCCCAGACGAGCTCCCCAGCATTGCAGCGGCATCCAGAGACTTGGTTTACTTCTTTGTCAGAGTCTGCATAATGGTTGCACCAACGTCTACACCACCTGAGTGAGTACACTGCACACCCTGCATCCTGCCTGCCTGCATAACCTGCACAACGCTATCCGCCACCTATATCTCTACAGTCCCGGGGTCTCCCCTACCCGTGGAAGGATCACCATCTGGCTGCCCCACTCCATCTCCCCCGGGTACTCCCATCGGCAGCGGCAGTAATCCCCTTACCGCAAACCACAGGTGGCGCCACGAACTATCCCTTGTAAATAACCAGCCCCCCCCTTTTTACATTTGAAGTGGCTGCAAGCCCCGGGTCCGGAGAAACTCGAGCCACAGCAACCCCGTATCTGAGCAGTTCATCTGCTCCAGGGGCGGCACATTAACAGGTGAAAATACACAAAAAATAAATAATTAAAATTGGTAATAATTCTACATACTAATATTTACCAAATAATTATGTGCATAATTATCATAAATATTGAACCTCACTTTTACTTTCTTAAATATTTAGGTTTATTAACCTAAAAGATTCACCGACAGCACTGTAGTTATTCAATTATAGTAATAAAAAAATTAAAAAATACCTAACAATTGTGCCCACAGTATATATATCTTTGTACCTTCACTATAAAATTTCTGTAGACAAATGAATATTATTATTTTTTTTTTTTAAATTATTTATTTAAAGACAAACCCAGAACTGAAAAGGCGACAGTGCGCACACACATGAGCTGTGAAATATGAACAAATAAAAAAAACAGCACTGAATAGCACATTGTAAGTCTATGAACATTAACCATGGTCATACCCTCAACAGTTCGGATCTGTCCGAATATAAAGTCTATAGAAGAGCAAGAGAAGAGAAGAGAGGGGAAGCAAGACAAACACAAAATAGACATAACCAAGGAGAATCAAGGGAAAAAAAAATGACACTCAAAAGGTTAGGGAAGTTACTCCAGGGGCGTCAGACCTATAGACCACTGGGAGGTACCTGTGGGTCAGAGATCAGTCTGGTGTACTCATTCAAATACTTAAACTCCAGCAATGGAAACCACGTTCTATGAAAGACCTCATACCTATTATAGAGAGACAATGTTATATCCTCCATGTACAAAGGTCATTAATCCTAGATGTCCGCATTGCGGGGGGGGGGGGGGGGGGGGTGGGGGGGACGGGGGGGTGGCAGACTTCCCCCTCAGTGGAATGCATGACCTAGCTGAAATTACCAGGAACCTCAACAAGGAACGTTTATAAGAGGAAACTGAGAACTCCGAAAGCTGTAAAAGAAACAACTCCGAGCTCAATACCTGCATTATGCCTGTCACAAGTCTGATCACCTCCCCCACCTCAGACCAAGACTGCTGCAAAGGACAGTACGAGAGGATATTTTCAAAGTCCCCCTCTGCTGTGCTACATCTTCAGCAGTGGGAGTCCACCAAGGGGAACATCTTGTGCAATTTAGTCGGATCCCTATACCACCTAGCCAAAAGTTTAAAGTTGGGTTCCTGAAGTCTGGAGCTTATCGAGGTTTTATGTGCAAACATTAAGTTTTTTTTCCTTTGCATAGCGGATAAGGTAACTCCTAGGTCTCTCTCCCACTGAAACAAATAACTTGGGTGGGCGCGTCCTTTGGATTGGACAGCATAGCATTTACCAAGGAGAAGGAGTGTCGCAACTCACCCTCCCCCAGGCACAGATTCTCAAACCCAGTAACCGTCATATTGAGTGAAGCTGGTATGGAAGTATAGGTAATGCTTTAATTGTATAGACCGCGATTATTCAAATAATGAGTAAGAGTATGTAGGGCAGATTCATACAAATAAGGACGTCTTCGATGAATCTACTGTACCAATGTATTGAGGAGCAATACATTGGTACAGCAGATTCATCGATGACAGAAATTATTGCCGGATGATGTAAAGTCGTATACTGCGGGCGACCACACTTGGAAATATTTTTATCACCAAGCATGTTACATTCCAAGAAATCAAAAATGGTAATTGGCTATCTCTTAGAGGTTTTTATAAATGCGGCACCAAATCTTGTGATATATGCCCATATGCAAAGAAAAATACCATACTTATTTTAGAGATTCTAAAAATGTCAAATAATATAGTATAAAAACCTTTATTAATTGTAGGACTCCCATTATCTATGTTAGTGAGTGCTCTTATTGCAAACTAAAATATGTGGGAACCATCAAACACCAAGCATATATTAAAATCAAGGAACATAATATATGATATAAAAAATCCACATCTTGCCAAAAATACCTCACAAGCCTCAAAACACTTTTTTAAACAGCAATTTATCCACATTCAGAGTCTATATTATAGAAAAGATTAGGAGAGTCCCTAGAGGGGGCGACAGAGAAAAGGTTTTAAGACACAGGGAGGGATGGTGGATGTTTGAACTAGATACAGTTAGGTCCAGAAATATTTGGACAGTGACACAATTTTCGCGAGTTGGGCTCTGCATTCCACCACATTGGATTTGAAATGAAACCTCTACAACAGAATTCAAGTGCAGATTGTAACGTTTAATTTGAAGGTTTGAACAAAAATATCTGATAGAAATTGTAGGAATTGTACACATTTCTTTACAAACACTCCACATTTTAGGAGGTCAAAAGTAATTGGACAAATAAACCAAACCCAAACAAAATATTTTTATTTTCAATATTTTGTTGCGAATCCTTTGGAGGCAATCACTGCCTTAAGTCTGGAACCCATGGACATCACCAAACGCTGGGTTTCCTCCTTCTTAATGCTTTGCTAGGCCTTTACAACCGCAGCCTTCAGGTCTTGCTTGTTTGTGGGTCTTTCCGTCTTAAGTCTGGATTTGAGCAAGTGAAATGCATGCTCAATTGGGTTAAGATCTGGTGATTGACTTGGCCATTGCAGAATGTTCCACTTTTTTGCACTCATGAACTCCTGGGTAGCTTTGGCTGTATGCTTGGGGTCATTGTCCATCTGTACTATGAAGCGCCGTCCGATCAACTTTGCGGCATTTGGCTGAATCTGGGCTGAAAGTATATCCCTGTACACTTCAGAATTCATCCGGCTACTCTTGTCTGCTGTTATGTCATCAATAAACACAAGTGACCCAGTGCCATTGAAAGCCATGCATGCCCATGCCATCACGTTGCCTCCACCATGTTTTACAGAGGATGTGGTGTGCCTTGGATCATGTGCCGTTCCCTTTCTTCTCCAAACTTTTTTCTTCCCATCATTCTGGTACAGGTTGATCTTTGTCTCATCTGTCCATAGAATACTTTTCCAGAACTGAGCTGGCTTCATGAGGTGTTTTTCAGCAAATTTAACTCTGGCCTGTCTATTTTTGGAATTGATGAATGGTTTGCATCTAGATGTGAACCCTTTGTATTTACTTTCATGGAGTCTTCTCTTTACTGTTGACTTAGAGACAGATACACCTACTTCACTGAGAGTGTTCTGGACTTCAGTTGATGTTGTGAACGGGTTCTTCTTCACCAAAGAAAGTATGCGGCGATCATCCACCACTGTTGTCATCCGTGGACGCCCAGGCCTTTTTGAGTTCCCAAGCTCACCAGTCAATTCCTTTTTTCTCAGAATGTACCCGACTGTTGATTTTGCTACTCCAAGCATGTCTGCTATCTCTCTGATGGTTTTTTTCTTTTTTTTCAGCCTCAGGATGTTCTGCTTCACTTCAATTGAGAGTTCCTTAGACCGCATGTTGTCTGGTCACAGCAACAGCTTCCAAATGCAAAACCACACACCTGTAATCAACCCCAGACCTTTTAACTACTTCATTGATTACAGGTTAACGAGGGAGACGCCTTCAGAGTTAATTGCAGCCCTTAGAGTCCCTTGTCCAATTACTTTTGGTCCCTTGAAAAAGAGGAGGCTACGCATTACAGAGCTATGATTCCTAAACCCTTTCTCCGATTTGGATGTGAAAACTCTCATATTGCAGCTGGGAGTGTGCACTTTCAGCCCATATTATATATATAATTGTATTTCTGAACATGTTTTTGTAAACAGCTAAAATAACAAAACTTGTGTCACTGTCCAAATATTTCTGGACCTAACTGTACATGTGTACTCAGTGGTCTAAACCTTAGAAAAGATATTATGCTCCACTATCAGGTATCGTTATCCTACCACATATATTTAAAAAAAAAAAAATAAAATTGTGTGTATAATTGAAAAAATTGATTTTATAATCAATTTTTTTTCAACTTGAATGATAGGGCGATGTTCATACATTTTCTTATTGCCAAAAGGACAATACAATCCTGTTTTTTTTGTACATCCTCACTGAGCCATTCTCTTCTTTCACAGCTGGGAGCGATTTGATTATTAACCTCCTCTGACTTTTAGTTTAGCAGGCGTCTCCCAGCGATCTCTATGGTTACACTTAATTTTCTTGTTGCTACATGAGAATTCTAGTATATTGCTTTTATCTGATTTCTGCATGAGCTCACTCTTCTTGCGCTTTCCAATGGGTAGTAAAAGGTTTTTAATCCATGTATTATGATATATGATATGATATATGTTAAGTAACTAATGACTTATTGTAAAGTGTTTTTCTTGTGGTGAGAACTCTTTTGGTGAGAACTATTCTGGATTGCAAGCATATTGAACTTTATATAAATTTATAAAAATATTTATAAAAATTAAAAAAAAATAAATTTCACACTTTAAGGTATGTGTCACAGAGTTTTAGCATTTGATATATATTAACTCATCATTTATTGAAACACATTATTGTCAGTAAAGTCTGAAGGAGGCGAGAGTAAAGGCCCAGTCACACACAACGACTTACCAGCGATCCCGAAAACAATGCAACCTGATAGGGATCGCAGGTAAGTCGCTGGGAGGGCGCAGGTGAGATGTCACACAGTCAGATCTTACCAGCGATGCAGGAACAATACAGGTCGCAGTAGCGACCTGTATAACGATCTCAGCAGTCACTGTGACCCTGTCACACAGTGTCAAACACAGCGATGTGTCCTGCCCAGCAGGACATCGCCTTTGAAGAAAATGGCCTGGACCATTCTGCAACGACTAGAGATCTCACAGCAGGGGCCTGATCACTCGTAGGTGTCACACATAAGATCGCTAACGGGATCGCTAACTCAGCTGCGATCTCGCTAGCGATCTCGTTATGTGTGACGGTACCTTACGACAGCGGCTGCTGATTGGCTGGAGGACTTATCGCTGGAATGACGCCGACACTGGAGGAGTAGGCTGGTCTTTATTTTACATGGTGGAATATAGTAATTGTGAAGGGGGGTAGCCAAGAGGTGAACAATGGATTAGGCTAGTTTCACACTTGCGTTCAGCGCATTCGGTAACTATGGAGAATAGCGCAGTCTGTGAACGCGCTATTCTCCATAGACTTGTATGGACGACGCACTGTAACGCAAGTGTCCGCGTTGCATCCGCTGGACGACGCAGCGTCGTTATTTTGACGCTGATGGAACGCATCATGTAACGTTTTTCTGCGCTTGGCGGAGTGTCAAAAAAACGCAACCTGCAGGAATCCATTAGGCGTCCGTTGTTTTTATAATGGACGCCTATGGTGGCGGATTCCGTTAGAATGCGTCATTTGACGGATTCCGTTAACGCAGCTGTCTTTACACAACTACGCATGCTCAGATGTGTAAAGTCAAGGAAAAAAAACTACAACGGATTGCGTTATTTTGTACAATCTGTAGCATGCGTTGTGCCACTATATGCAACGCATCCGTTGCATGCGTCACACAACGCAATGCTACGGATCCCGTCCAACGCAAGTGTGAAACTAGCCTTAGTTAAAAACAGATGAAACACAGATGGAAGGAACAGTGATGTAAAAAGTATGTCTTCCGTATTCAGCCATTTTTTAATAGATCTGTAGAGACTTGCAAAGCATCAAAATAAAGACCCGCTCTGAGTCTCTCCGATAGGACACATGGCTTATTTTTAAAATATATGTGTGTATGGATCAATGAAATTCTATGGATCCATTTGCTGTCTGACTAAAAAACTGTGACCGTGTACAGGGATGAGTGAATGCAGTCTAAGGGCTCATTTAGACGTTTTTTTTACATGCTCTAGTTTTATCTGCATTTTTCATAGGTAGAACTTGTACCCGCTGTAATCTTTAGATCTGTTCACTTTTATTTGTATTTTTAAGGTTGGAGCGGTCTGAACCAAATCACAGAGACATGTCAAACTTTGATCTGAGTCACGGGTCAAATTTGTAAGGGCAAGTCTATGGTTCCTAAAAAAAAATTAAATAAATAATTGGACAGTACTCCAATACCATCTGTGCACCATCCATGAGCTGTCTCAGTTTCATTTTTGTTTGATAGGAACAACTTTGGAAAACTTCTTGTATGGGTCATGCGCACTATGAAGGCGGGTGTATGCGTCCTGGCTTCAAACTGAAGTAGTGCGCATGACCCAAACCCCGGGGTCGTGCGCATTGAGCCGAAATCGCCCGTCGGACGGTGATGACGGCGGAGAGGTGAGTGAGATCATCCTGTGACGCTGCGTATTCATTAGCATGTTAGCACGCCCACAGGGGCTTACTAACATGCTAATGGGGGCAACTAGCCAGGGGAACTAATGCCCAGGGGACTAGTGCCCTCGCTCATTAGCATACGGTAAAAGATCTTACTCTTAATCTAGAAATACTTTTTCTAAAGATCCCTTTATCTATGCTAGTGTATACAGTGACTGTTAGGCAGGGATTAGCAATATTCACCCAGAACTGCTCGTGGTTCTGGGTGCATATTGGACCTGACAGGTTCCCTTTAAGGGATCAATGTATGAAAATTGGACAACCTGCTTTACAGTAGGTCCCCGAATCATCAAGACAGATGTTTTTCATGTTGGTCTTGATTAGGGGGTAGGGTGGAGTATGAGCCTCCTGATTCATTCAGAGACAGACACCTTGCGAAGTAGTGTATGGCTCATATGAGTCGCCACGAATCTTACTACATTTGGTGACTGGAGTAAGATTTGTGGCTTAGGGAACAGAGAAACATCACCACTCCTCATGAGTTTGATGAGCAGTGAACATGACACCACTTTGTTAGGGTTGGGCAAAAAAGGATAAAGTTGAAAAACGTTGGTGCAGCCTCGCGTTGTGCAAAAACGTAGTGAGTTTTAAAGCTATTCCTGCTAAAAATCTAGTGTAAAAACTGGCAAACAGTGAATAGTAAAATATTCAGGTTCAGATTATGCATACCGAATACCTAAGTACTATTCCAGTATTCCTCACGAATAACCTAATGCAAGTCAATGGGGAACCCAAGCATTTTTCTTGAAGATTTCCCAGAAAAATGCTCGGGTTCCCCATTGACTTGCAGTAGGTTCCTTATTCGTGCTGAATACCGGAAGAGTACTAGGTATCCGTCACGAATAATCCGAACCCAATATTTAATATTTGCTCATCAGTAGTAAAAACTTTGATGAATCGTGACTGTAAGACATTTTTTTAAAAAATTACATTAGTGCTAATTAGGAACAATTAAGTCTTATGTATAACAAAAAAAAATATATATACAATGCCTACAAGTAGTATTCAACCTCCTGCAGATTTAGCAGGTTTACACATTTGGAATTAACTTGGTATTGTGACATTTGGACTGTAGATCAGCCTGGAAGTGTGAAATGCACTGCAGCAAAAAAGAATGTTATTTTTATTTTTTTTTTTTAAATGGTGAAAAGTTTATTCAGAGGGTCATTTATTATTCATCCCTTCAAACCACCAGAATTCTGTTTGGTTCCCCTAAAGTATTAAGAAGTATTTCAGGCACAAAGAACAATGAGCTTCACATGTTTCGATAAATTATCTCTTTTTCCAGCCTTTTCTGACTAATTAAGACCCTCCCCAAACTTGTGAACAGCACTCATACTTGGTCAACATGGGAAAGACAAAGGAGCATTCCAAGGCCATCAGAGACAAGATCGTGGAGGGTCACAAGGCTGGCAAGGGGTACAAAACCCTTTCCAAGTTGGGCCTACCTGTCTCCACTGTTGGGAGCATCATCCAGAAGTGGAAGGCTTATGGAACTACTGTTAGCCTTCCACGGCCTGGACAGCCTTTGAAAGTTTCCACCCGTGCCGAGGCCAGGATTGTCCGAAGAGTCAAGGCTAACCCAAGGACAACAAGGAAGGAGCTCCGGGAAGATCTCATGGCAGTGAGGACATTGGTTTCAGTCAATACCATAAGTAACGTACTCCACCGCAATGGTCTCCGTTCCAGACGAGCCCGTAAGGTACCTTTACTTTCAAAGCGTCATGTCAAGGCTCGTCTACAGTTTGCTCATGATCACTTGGAGGACTCTGAGACAGACTGGTTCAAGGTTCTCTGGTCTGATGAGAACAAGATCGAGATCTTTGGTGCCAACCACACACGTGACGTTTGGAGACTGGATGGCACTGCATACGACCCCAAGAATACCATCCCTACAGTCAAGCATGGTGGTGGCAGCATCATGCTGTGGGGCTGTTTCTCAGCCAAGGGGCCTGGCCATCTGGTCCGCATCCATGGGAAGATGGATAGCACGGCCTACCTGGAGATTTTGGCCAAGAACCTCCGCTCCTCCATCAAGGATCTTAAGATGGGTCGTCATTTCATCTTCCAACAAGACAACGACCCAAAGCACACAGCCAAGAAAACCAAGGCCTGGTTCAAGAGCGAAAAAAATCAAGGTGTTGCAGTGGCCTAGTCAGTCTCCTGATCTTAACCCAATTGAAAACTTGTGGAAGGAGCTCAAGATTAAAGTCCACATGAGACACCCAAAGAACCTAGATAACTTGGAGAAGATCTGCATGGAGGAGTGGGCCAAGATAACTCCAGAGACCTGTGCCGGCCTGATCAGGTCTTATAAAAGACGATTATTAGCTGTAATTGCAAACAAGGGTTATTCCACAAAATATTAAACCTAGGGGTTGAATAATAATTGACCCACACTTTTATGTTGAAAATTTATTAAAATTTAACTGAGCAACATAACTTGTTGGTTTGTAAGATTTATGCATCTGTTAATAAATCCTGCTCTTGTTTGAAGTTTGCAGGCTCTAACTTATTTGCATCTTATCAAACCTGCTAAATCTGCAGGGGGTTGAATACTACTTGTAGGCACTGTATATACAGTATATATATATATGCAGTAATTAAAATAGTAATATAAAGTAATGCAAATGTGAGTATTTCACAAAAAATTATACAAGAAAACATTCACATGAATTGAAAAACAAGTCAATCTACTGTATATATGCCATAGGAAGTGCAGCCTGGGTTGCTTCTTACTTTAAGGTTACGACCGCACTTTCTGTTTTTACCTGCGTTTCCGCAGCGTTTTGAGCATCAGCGTTTTTGTGCCAAAACGCATGCGTTTTGGTTTTCCAGCAAAGTCTATGGAAAAAGAAGAAATCCTGACCGCACTTTGCGTTTTTTGAAGCAGCGTTTAATTTGCATATTTTGTGTCAAAAACCATGCGTTCAAAGAAGCAGCATGTCAATTGTTTTTGCCTTTTCTGCAGCGTTTTAACATCATTATCTCCTATGAAAATTGTCAAAACGCATGTTTCATTGCAATATCTGCGTTTATAATGCGTTTTTAGCGCTTTTTATTTGCGTTTTTGACATAAAAAATGCAGTTGTAGGAGGGAATTAAACAAAGCAAAAACGTCATGGACATGCATTGTGTTCTGCTACTAATTTCAGCATTATAACTTTGGACATCCTTTGACATTTGTTTGTCTAAAATGGCTTTGTTCCAACACATGAAAATCAACGTTGGAAAATTGATTGCTATGGTAACTATTTTTTTTTTTATTTTGTCTTATCAATATTGCTATAAAAAAAAGTTAAAACCTTATAACATTTTAAAATTATGTATATTGTCTAAACAGGTAGAAACCATGCCATGCCTCTGGGATCCATCATCACCTGAATACATGATGAAAGGCAAAAGGGATGACTGTTGGGGAACAATATGTAGCGAATTATTCCACCAATGGCATGAGGCAGATGCCGCCTTACAGCATAAAATTGGTATTGTGTTTTGATTTATTTGTGTAGAATTTTTTTATATATTTTTTTAAATATTTAATATTAAAAATATAATTTTCTCTTTTTTGAAATAGAGCTTGATGTAAGAACAAGATGGAGATCTGTGAAAGACAGATTTAATAAGATACGCAGTGAGAGTATGAAAAGTGGTAGTTCGCCTAAAAAAAACGAACTTTATCTATCATGAGGATCTTAAATTTTTGTGCACAAGCCGCAAATTAAGACAGTAAGTTTTTTTGTTTTTGAAATTAAATTTGTAATTAAATTTTATTATTTCATGATCAAATACAATAATTTATCCTTATATATTTCTTTTTATATTATTCACCTTAAATTAAAAGAACTTCTGGGAACTTAACACCACTTGACCCAGCTGTTGGTGATGGACAAGGGCCAGAAAACCAAACTGAACAAGACCTGGAGGCCCCATCTGGCAGTAATTTGCAAAATACATCAGAACTTGATGAAAATTTGGAAAATGTAAACAGACTTGAAACATCATCTACAACATTATCTAACACTAACCCTGCCCCTTCTAGCTATATTAAACCAAAAAATAAGAAAAAAAAATATATTTTTTTGGAGGAAGATGAAATTTCTAATGAAACTTTGAAAATATTAAAAACATCTACAGAGGATGATGAAATTGAGCATTTCGGCCTGAGTATGGCAGGTAGACTGAGAAAAATTATTGATGTCAAAAAAAGGAATACATGCATGACTGCCATTTGTGGCTTGATAACCTATTATGAGGAAGAGGGTATGTTTCCATCAAGTGGAGCAATACTCAATAATCTTGAAAAAATGTTTGATGACTTAAAAAACCACCAAGAGATAAGCCAACAGAAGCCATACCAAAAAACCCATTGATAATACCCCAACAATATTCTGAATATCTTCCTCCCTGTAATCCTTCACATCCACCACAATATTATAAAAAACCATTAACCACAGAAATACAACAAAATCAACATTTAAATGTTCCTCCTCCACAAAATTTAAATGTAAGGCCACGTGAGCAACCGCATGGCTTTTTCACCAATTATATTCTGAGCAATAATGTTGTTTTGTGTGTAACTTATAATAATATTATTTAAAATGACTAACATAATCAATATGTTTTTATTTATTTTTTCAGGTATTGTTTGAAAATTGTATGATTAAATTATGTGTTTTGATTGCAAAAATACATAATCACAAATAAAATGTTGTTTTTGAAGATAGACGTTCATTTTGTTGGTTTTTTGGTTAATTAATAGATTTTTATTAAAATAAACTAGATGACTTAGTAATTATCATTGTTTAACCCCTTCAGCCCCCAGCCTGTTTTCACCTTAAAGACCCGGCCATTTTTTACATTTCTGACCAGTGTCACTTTGACAGGTTATAACTCTAGAACGCTTCAACGGATCCTGGCGATTCTGACATTGTTTTTTCGTGACATATTATACTTCATGTCAGTGGTAAATTTAGGCCGATATGTTTTGCGTTTATTTGTGAAAATTTCGGATATTTGGCGAAAATTTCGCAATTTTCAAAATTTGAAATTTTATGCCCATAAATCTGAGAGATATGTCACACAAAATAGTTGCTAAATAATATTTCCCACATGTCTGCTTTACATCAGCGCAATTTTCGAAACCAATTTTTTTTTTCGTTAGGAAGTTAGAAGGATTCAAAGTTCATCAGCAATTTTTCATTTTTCCAACAAAATTTACAAAAAAAAATCTTTTAGGTACCACATCACATTTGTAGTGACTTTGAGAGGCCTACGTGACAGAAAATACCCCAAAGTGACCCCATTCTAAAATCTGCACCCCTCACTATGCTCAAAACCACATCCAAGAAGTTTATTAACCCTTTAGGAGCTTCACAGCAACCAAATCAATGTAGAAAGCAAAAATGAAAATTTTACTTTTTTACACAAAAATGTTACTTTAGCCATAAAATTTAGCATTTTCACAAGGGAATCAGGAAAAAATGCTCCATAAAATTAATTGTGCGTGTTCTCCTGAGTACACCGATATCTCATATGTGGTGAAAATTAATTGTTTGGGTGCACGGCAGGACTCAGAAGGCAAGGAGCGCCATTTGACTTTTCAAACGCAAAATTGTCTGGAATAGTTAGCGGATGCCATGTTGTGTTTGGAGACCCCCTGAGGTACCACAAAATTGTTACTTCAACCAGATAGCTTTTTTTTTTACAAGGGTATCAGGACAAATTGCACCATAAAATGTATGGTGCAATTTCTCCTGAGTACACAGATATCTCATATGTGGTGGTAATCAATTGTTTGGGCGCACAGCAGGGCTCAGAAGGCAAGGAGCCTCATTTGACTTTTCATGTGGCGTATGGAAGATCCTCCCCCATCTATGTGGTGTACATCAGGCCCCCCCCTTCGTCTATGTGGCGTACATCAGGTCCCCCCCCCCGTCTATGTGGCTTATCGAAGATCCCCCCGTCTATGTGGCATACATGAGGTTCCCCCTCGTCTATGTGGTGTACGGAAGGTCCCCCCATCTAAGTGGTGTACGTCAGGTCCCCCCCGTCTATGTGGCTTATGGAAGATCCCCCCCGTCTATGTGGCGTACATCAGGTTCCTCCCCGTCTATATGGCGTACGGAAGGTCCCCCCTGTCTATGTGGGTACGTCAGGTTCCCCCCCGTCTAAGTGGCGTACGGAAAGTCCCAGCCCCCCCCGGGTCTATGTGGGTAAGTCAGGTCCCCCCCCGTTTATGTGGCGTACGGAAGGTCCCCCCCGTCTATGTGGCTTATGGAAGATCCCCCCCGTCTATGTGGCGTACATCAGGTTCCCCCCGTCTATGTGGCGTACGGAAGGTCCCCCCCTCGTCTACGTGGGTACGTCAGGTCCCCCCCGTCTATGTGGCTTATGGAAGATCCCCCCCCGTCTATGTGGCGTACAGAAGATCCCCCTCCCCCCCGTCTATGTGGCTTATGGAAGATCCCCTTCCCCCGTCTATCTGGCGTACGTCAGGTCCCCCCCCCCCACGTCTGTGGCGTACATCAGGTTCCCCCCGTCTATGTGGCGTACGGGAAGGCCCCTCCCCCCTGGTCTATGTGGTGTCCCAAGGTCCCCCCCTCCGTCTATGTGGCGTACAAAAAGTGTCCCCCCCCCGTCTTAGTGGGTACGGAAGGTCCCCCCCGTCTATGTGGTGTACGGAAGGTCCCTCCGGTCTGTGTTATACGTCATTTTGTGTGTGTGTTTTGTAGAGTATATCAGTCTGGTGTGTTATGGAGGAATGTTGGGATGGCACGTTAATTTAGTACCCGGATGAGTGATAAACTTTGAAGCAGTTTACCACACAAAGTCCAGGTTTATCGGGACAAGTGTCGCATTGAAACACTGTGTCCTTCCTCACCCCCCTGCTATAGCACACCCAGCACCTTTTCTGCAATCTTCCTCTTCTGGTGGTTTGCGGTACCTCACCAGGAAAATGTTGCCCTGGTACCATGCGGGCACTTGCAGTTCCAGAGGTGCTAGGGACAGCTGCTTCTTCTCTTCCAAACATCAAGGTCTTGATGACTGCTTCCTGGAACTGCAGGAAGGTGTTGGTCTGGCCTGCACCTCGTGAGAGCACGAATGCATTGTACAGTGCCATCTGCACGATGTGCACAGCCAGCTTCTTATACCACACCCTCACCTTCCGCATGGCATTATAGGGCTGGAGGATGAGATCGGAAAGATCAACTCATCCCATATGTTTGTTGTACCCCAAGGCACAGTCCGGTTTGCGAACCTGTGCCGAGGTACCTCGAACACTGATGGCTGTGGTGCCAGGACCTTGTATTGTGGTCAAGAAAAGGACATCCCTTCTGTCCTTGAACTTGACAACAACCATGTTGTCGCTACATTGGGCTCTACTCTCACCTCTTGGGAGCAGCTGCCCAATTAGCGTCACAGGGAGGCCCCTCTGATTTTTCCGGACAGTACCGCAAGCTGCGGTACCTCTGGAAGAGAGGGATTGGAAGAGTGGGATGCTTGTACAAAAATTATCAACATACAGGTAATAACCTTTATCAAGCAGTGGGTGGATCAAATCCCACACAATTTTCCCACTCACCCCCAGAGTAGGTGGGCATTCTGGGGGTTGGATCTGCATGTCCTTCCCTTCGTAAACTCTAAAGTTGTGAGTGTACCCTGAGGTACTCTCGCACAACTTATAGAGTTTAATACCGCACCTTGCCCTTTTACTGGGCAGGTACTGGCGAAACTTCAGTCTCCCCTTGAAGTGGATGAGGGATTCATCCACACAAATTTCCCTCTGGGGAACGTACACTTCAGCAAACTTACTTCTGAAGTGTTCGATGACCGGACGAATTTTGAACAGTCTGTCAAAATTCGGGTCATCGCGGGGAAGACTGTCCGCATTGTCCCTAAAATGTAAAAATTTGTGCATGGCCTCAAAACGCTTACGGGTCATAACCATGCCAAATACTGGAGTGTTGTATAAAATATTAACACTCCAATATTGGCGAAGTTGTGGCTTCTTCACCAACCCCATGTGAAGAGTGAGACCCCAATACTTCAACATTTCTACTGAATCCGTCGGGGTCCAGCTAGAAAATGCCAGGCAGCATTTTGGGCCAAATATCGTTGGGCGTTGAGATTCGTTTGCACCACCATGAGACTGACAAACTCTTCAGAGAAATAGACTTTGAAAAAGTCTATTGCTCCAAGGTTTGTAGTAGCAAACTGGATTCCTGGTTGGGGAAGAAACTCAGTAATCTGTGGTGCAAAGTTTTCAGGGACTGGGGTCCATACCCGGTCACTAGTGCTAGGTTGGGGGTCCCTATCACTAGTGCTGGGTTGGGGGTCACTCACGCTCTGCTCCGAGTCTTCTCCCCTGGGCTCCGGCTCTTCTCCCCTGTATGTGTGGTGTGTGTACAAAAACTTTATTTAGTGTTTGTGTGTATTTGAGAAAAAAATACCTTATTTAGTGTATGTGTGTGTTTGTGTCTTGTGTCTTGTGCCACTATGGGCGAGTCTCGCATCACATCATCCGCTCCTGTCTGGAAGCGAGCAACTGTGCTGGATAATGCGATGCGAGAGGGCGCGGCGGCGGATGGAGGGGCAGCAGATGAGAAAGGGCGCAGCGGATGGAGGATGGGAAAGGGCGCAGCGGATGGAGGAGCGGCAGATGATAAAAGGCGCAGCGGATGGAGGAGCGGCAAAGGATGGGAAAGGGCACAGCGGATGGAGGAGCGGCAGGGGGTGGGAGGTGAGATTGGGGATAGCTACCTTACAGGATGGATCTAGGCAGCAGGATCATGAAGGAGGCACCAGATTGAGGAGGGTGAGAAGGGGCAGTAGATGAAGAGGATGGGAGAGAGCAGGCAGCAGATCAGGGAGGGGGGCAGAGTCTGATGGGAGCGAGCGATGGCACATGAAGGGGGGAGGCAGCACGTGGAGGGGGGAGGCAGCACGTGGAGGGGAAGAGGCAGCATGTGGAGGGGGGGGAGGCAGCACGTGGAGGGGGGAGGCAGCACGTGGAGGGGGGGAGGCAGCACGTGGAGGGGGGAGGCAGCATGTGGAGGGGGGAGGCAGCACGTGGAGGGGGGAGGCAGCACATAGAGGAGGCGGCGGCCAATCAGGTGCAGTGGCAGCCGATGGAGGAGGCGACGGCCGATCAGGTGCAGTGGCTGCCGATGGAGGAGGCGGCGGCCGATCGGGTGCAGTGGCAGCTGATGGAGGAGGCGGCGGCCGATCGGGTGCAGCGGCGGCCGATGGAGGAGGCGGCGGCCGATCGGGTGCAGCGGCGGCTGAAAAAGGTGGGTGCGACTGAAAGAGGACGGTGGCGGCGAGAACAGCGGCATGGCGACGGGGACAGCGGCGTGCCAGGCAGGGACAGCGGCGGGAACAGCGGCATGGTGGGCGGGGACAGCGGCGTGGCGGGCGGGCAGCGGTGGATCGAGGGGGTGAGCAGCAGTGGATCGGAGGTGGGCAGCGGTGGATCGGTGGGGGCAGCGGTGGATCAGAGGGGGGGCAGCGGTGGATCAGTGGGAGCAGCGGTGGATCGGCGGCAGCAGCGGTGGATCGGGGGGGCTATAACTTACCGATGGGCACCCGTAGCGACCGCTCTCCTCAGCTTTCATGGACGGAGTGAAGCTGAAAGGAGCGGTCACCTACAGGTCACCGGCACCAGATCCACGGTGTTTGGAGAGATCCGTCACAAGGCCGGTCTCTCCAATCAGAGCTGGGGGCGGGTGAAACAAAGGATTTCAATGTGTCAGCCATTTTCAATGGCTGACACATTACAATGACTGTAATTGGCTGAGCGGCGTTAATCAGCCAATCACAGCCTCTATAGGTTCGGGGAGGAGACACCACCCCTCCTGAGGTCAGGCAGAGGTCCCCTCCTTCCCGAATCTTCTATTTCATTACACCGATTGCACTCACCCGGGCTCAGGGGCCGCGATTTCGCCGTGATGTACTGGGTACGTCATGGGTCGTTTAGCACCATGTCACCATGACGTACCCAGTACGTCAAGGGTCGTTAAGGGGTTAAAGAAATGACATCAGAAGAAATTAACATAAACTGAACAGGAAAGACAGACATCTTTGTTTTTGAAACTCAGAACTTTATTTATCATGCCATTTACTTGAAAAACGCATATGCTTCTTTGTAGCCAAAAACGCATGAAAAAAGCGCAAAAAAAAACGCATCAAAAACGCGCAATAAACACATGCGTTTTTAGCGCAAAAAAAATGGGCAAAAGCCATTTGATCAAAAACAAAGGCCATTAAAACGCGCAGAAAAAACTGTAGGTACACCAACGCAAAGTGCGGTCGCACCCTAAGGGTAAGAACGCACTTTGCTTTTTACCTGTGTAACGAGGCGAGCAGCTCTGACTGTTTTGTGATTAAAATGGACATGGAGACTGACATTACACAGGATGGTGCTGCCACCTTGTGGACAAGTGCTGAAACTGCTCGAGAGGTGGACGCTGTAAAATCTGATCCCCTCCCTCAGGCACTTGTTGTACAGGAAGTAAAAGTGCGGGAAAAGGACACTGAGCTACTGAAGCTGGACCTGAGCAGACCTGCCTCGGACTGCCCTCATCGCTGAAGTGTGAGGGATTGCCAGAACTGCTGCAGACGGGATACTGGACTCAAGGGACCTCCGGACCGTCTCCTTCCTCCGTACCAAGAGACTGTAAGCTAATCCTCTGTTGAGAGGGCTGAAGATCTTCCCACTTCTCTCCCTTGGAGTCGCCGCCGTTTACCCGGAGTCCAGGCCTGCTACGTGGGAGCCCTTCCTCCTTGTGTTTTGGACTGGTAACATAACCTATAGGGAAAGTCAGGGACAGAAGTCTTGTTTATCATTGCTGGGTTTTTTTGTGTTCTGCGCCGCGCGTCTGAAGTTAAAGACCCGGATAGCAAACCCTGGTTATGTGTGCTGCTAAGCCAGCGGCGTGTGTCATTGAGATGTTTACCAGTAAAGAAATGTACCCTTACATAAAATCCGAGCGTGTGGATTTTGTTGGCGCAGATTATGGGAACTCAGCCGCGGCCTTACCCGAGGTCACTTCACCTGCTTTTTACCTGCTTTTTTGCTGCTTTTTCAACTGCAGCGTTTAATGCCAAAATGGATGTGTTCTGCTTTTCAAGCAAAGTCTATGGGAATTTGGTTTTCTAAACCGCAGCATAGTGCGGTTTAGAAAACCAAATTCCCATAGACTTTGCTTGAAAAGCAGAACACATTCATTTTGGCATTAAACGCTGCAGTTGAAAAAGCAGGTAAAAAGCAGGTAAAAAGCAAAGTGCGTTCTTACCCTAAATCTGATCATTTCTACAGCCATTGGAGATAATGGGATGCAGATTATGTGGATGATTCTAGGGAGCATCGATCCTATGAGAGTTGCAACAGCAGTTTCCAAAATCATGCATTACATTGATGGGTGAATGAAAGACAATATGGAAACACTACTTGCACTTTATTTCTCATTTTCTGTCAAGAAACCATTCTGGACATTTCCAGAGAGACTCAATAAAAATCTCTTGAGTGCCATAAGGAACAATGATCTCTTCATAATTAGCCATTTAAACTTGTCTGGTTCAGCAAAATGGAAAGTCATGCTAGATGGCCAGTGCAGATATACCTCATATGCCGCAGATCATGACTTTATTGCCTATATTTCAAGATTCTGCTCAATGAAATAATGTTATGCACCATAGAGACTAATGCTGCCAAGAATTGAGAACAGCTTCTATTTTATGAGCAGCGACGGCAGAACATGCAGAAGCTGCAGGTCGGACCCATCAGCTCCTCTATCATGTCTACTGAAGAAAACGCTTGCATTCTCAGTGACACAACAATCTGGGAGCAGCATTACTTATAGCTCCTCATTGTGCAGTTCTTCTGTGATCCCTCCTAGAAATTTATCAACGAATCATATGAAAATTAGCCACAAGTGCTTCAGGGTGAGACATTGTACTTCCAGCTCTCCTGCCCTCCCTCCTTATTTCCCATCCATCACCTGCCTCCTGCATTGGACTAACAGGTAAGGGGAGGCGGGTGACTGATACATGAATGACCTGTCAGTCAAACACAGGGGCAGGTAGTGGGTGGTAACAGGGAGGGAGGACAGGAGAGCTGCACATACAATGTACCACTCCTAAGCACTTTGTCACAATATGACTGTAGGAAAGTGAAGGCAGGGGCTCCTATTCTGTCCCTCATACTAGGGGTCCCTAGGCCATCCCTAACCTCAGGGTTACCCCTAATAGTGAAGATGCATGAGTCACGTACCTGGCTATGCTCCTGACCAGAACTAATCTGATTTTCCCTTCCCATCAGGGAAGGAAGAGGTAAGAGAGAGATGAAAACACAGACAGAAAGACAGACAGGGAAAAATCAAAACACTGACACACTGAAATAAACAATGAGATACTCAGGAACAAAGCAAGAGCAGAAAGGTAGCAAGCAAGAAAAAGACAACAAAGGTTAACTCCACAACTGCACACAGCAACAAGTACCACAACCACCAGTTAGTCTAGATCACAACATCTCACCAGACCAGCTCACTATAGCTCTCATAGAAGGAAGGATCTATCCAGCACATATAGGAGGGGAGCAGATGTGATTGGCTCCCCCACAACATGTGATCAAAGGAGACTCACAAGCAGACCAGCAGAATTAACTCTGGCTATGAACTGCTTATGTGTTGGTTGACACCCGAGTCAGCCTGCACTGATTACAGACATCAGAGAGGTTATAATGATAATAATAATAATCAGGCAGAGTGACAGAATCTGTAGTCTCCACAGATCCGATGACGCCATAATAGTTGGCGATGTTTGTAACAACCACTGTGTGACACACTTGCAGCTTATTTGTATATGATTTCAATGCTGTATTTATCAAAAATGGTAAAATGGATTTTTACAATCGATGTATGGATTTTAGCAGCATGAAAGCAGCTTTACATACATGCTATTAGTGTGAAGAATAAAAACCTAATGCCAGGTTCCTCATAAGAAGGGATTGTCCCTTTATGACTAACTTGTCATAAAACAGGCAAGCACAGTGTTTTTTTCATTGTGTGCTCCCCTTATAATATCCTTTTAATATCCCAAAGAGCGGTAACATTATATAAACAAAAAAAATCGTAGCATAAAGAGACGCTAAAGTTATTCTTTATGTGTAGTGGATATTAATGCTGACCGTATACAGCCATATAGGCATGTGTAAGCGCCTCTCGTCTGTATAACTGAACGTTTGGTGAACAGAGGCACATTTTGAGACATTTAAATGTCTTTTTGTGCTACAGAGCAATGTGCACTGGAAGGCTTCCAAACTGCCAGCCAGGAGAGCTGTTAGGCAGCCATTAGTGTTTGTGTGTCAGAAATATCTAATCCTGTGGGATCTGAAGTAACTATATTTGTCTGAATCTCTGTGATGCATTGCTGCCACCAGCGAGTTACCTGGAGCACAGGACTTAATTAACAGAATAGCTCAGCTGTCTGAATGTTGGTGCCCTCGCTGTAGACCCGACATTACATTATAAGGATCTGCAGCCTTGGAGAATTAAACACTTTACTAACTGGTTAAAGAAAAATCCAGCTGTGTTCCTGCCAGACACCACCATTGTTCTAAAATCCACATCCACACCTACCGTGCCATGTGTTAGAATGGCACAATACAGACAAAGAGTAAAAGTGCGTGCATCAATTCATGTCACCACACATTATTTTTCCAACTTTCCCGTGTAAACCAAACTTACCCTTTTTACATTCCTCATAAATTCTACTCGAGTTGTATCAGTCATGCGTTAGGTGAAATTTACACTGATTTTGGTGCTGATTTGCTTCAAAAGTCAAGTAAAAAACCTCCATGTGCACATACTTTGAGGCTCTGTTCACATGTCTGTTTGCTCTGTTCACATGTCCGTTTGTTCTGTTCACATGTCCGTTTGCTCTGTTCACCTGTCCGTTTGCTCTGTTCACCTGTCCGTTTGCTCTGTTCACCTGTCCGTTTGCTCTGTTCACCTGTTCGTTTGCTCTGTTCACCTGTCCGTTTGCTCTGTTCACATGTCCGTTTGCTCTGTTCACCTGTCCGTTTGCTCTGTTCACCTGTCCGTTTGCTCTGTTCACCTGTCCGTTTGCTCTGTTCACCTGTCCGTTTGCTCTGTTCACCTGTCCGTTTGCTCTGTTCACCTGTCCGTTTGCTCTGTTCACCTGTCCGTTTGCTCTGTTCACCTGTCCGTTTGCTCTGTTCACCTGTCCGTTTGCTCTGTTCACCTGTCCATTTGCTCTGTTCACATGTCCGATTGCTCTGTTCACATGTCCGTTTGTACACTTTTTGTGTGTTTCACTAAAAACAAAGGGAATAAGTAATACATTGCATCAGTTGTGTAAACAGAATCAAGGGTCCCCATCCTCACCGCGCAAACATCATGGCTTCTGGTTTCCAACAGATTCCGACAAATCTTAGTGGATTTCATTATCTGATTGTGAATTCTTTCATATTTTCATCAAGACTCCAGTAATTTAAAAAAGAAGAAAAAACTGCTCCAGATCACAAGGCAAAACTCAGACGTCCGTGAAACATGCTCTGTGTTTAGACTGTGAAGTATGAACTTGGCGGGAAGTCCCCCGACTGGAAATCAACAGCTTCATACCATTTACACCTACAAAGCTGTGGAGTTTGGATAGGGAGACCGACGGTAGGTTTGTACAGCACGGTCCGTACATGGACTATGCTTTACATATGTCTGAATTCTAATTAATCATGTAATACAATTATGATGACCTCTCGAGGAAGAGAAAAAAATGGAAAGTTGTTGGAACCAAATTCGCTACCTGCACATACTGCAGTCATACAGGGGGCTTTGCTATGATTTTCATCATATTTGCACTAAAACTGTGGTGTTTTGTGGTGAAAAAACTGAAGTAAAATAAAGTAAAAGGGGAATTCAGTAACATTGGCGCTTCGTATGTCAATCTCAAATTGAAGCAAAAAGAGCCAAATTTAGAGGTGCAGGCATCTTGTAATTTTGGTGTATGTTGGACAGTCTGTCTGCCGAGGTCTATGGTGGCTCTGAGATGGCATAGATTTTTGCTGTAATTTCTGCCAATTTCTAGCCAGAATTAAAGTAAGATCTTATTAATTTCATAATTTTTCACAAAACTGTTCTGTCCATGATTTTCACAAATAGCACAAATGCCCATTATAGTCTATGGGGTTGTTCACATGGCCATCTTTTTAGTGGATTGAATGCCAGCCCTCCAAATAATGGTTACATTTCCAATTAGATCAGTCACAGATCAAACTTGACCATTCATAACTTTTTGGGAGGTATATTATTATTATTATAGCGCCATTTATTCCATGACACTTTACATATGAAAAGGGGTACACATAAAAAAAACTAGGACAATACTCATGAACAATACAAGGCACAGACTGGTACAGGAGGAGAGAGGACCCTGCCCACGAGGGCTCACAGTCTACATGGGATATATGAGTATACAGTAGGTGAGGGTAGAGCTGGTTGTGGTATATGAAAAAAAACCAGATGCTACTTATAGTAAAAAGGGACAACGCCTAAAAATGGATGAAAATTGGGTCAAGTACACTGATGAAAAACGGAAACATGTACGTGTGAAGTGAGCCTAAGGCCTCTTTCACACATCAGTGATTCTGGTACGTATGTGACAGTTTTTATACGTACCAGAATTGCAGACATACGCAGACCCATTAAAAATCAATGGGTCTGCGCACACATCAGTGATTTTTCACTGACCATGTCTCCGTGCGGTGTACATGCATGTCCGTGTGCTCCGCACGGAGACATGTCCGTTATTTACTGGCATCACTGATGTTCCATAGACCACACTATGGTGTGATCCGTGAAACATGTACCAGAAAAAAACGGACATTGAAAGTAAAAAGCTTTTTATACTCACCTTCTCCAGCGAAGCTGACTCCGGCCTCAGCTGGCTGCTGCTTCATAGCCAGCTTGTTATGGTCATGCATATGCATTTATGTACGACACTGCGACCCGGAAGTAGCTGCAGCGGTGACTGGAAACTCAGCAAAGGCGAAGAGTTCAGCACCACGGACAGCAGGAACGAAGACAGGTGAGTTTATCTCCATGTGCAATCATAGATGATGGATCACGTATCACGGATTGCACAAGGACAACCCACGTGTGTCGTGAATCACGGCACACGGAGGGACATATGCGTTTTTAACACATCAGTGAAAAAACGTCGGTGTTTTCACTGACGTGTGAAACAGGCCGAAGGCTGTGTGATCATGTTGAGTTTTTAGCGAGTTTTTGACATTGCCCATTTTTGCTGAGCCATAAATGCAGCATTTTACTTACAGTTCCAGCAAAGTGGATGGGATTTATAGCAACCCCCTGCATACTGTGCTTTTTTTTCTTTAGTCAACAGACTGCGATGTGTGTTTCAAATCTGCAACATATTAATATCTTCAGTGGGTACATTGAGTTTTCTGTACAGATTTTCCCATAGACTTGCATTAGGGAAAATCTGCAGGTAAAAAGCACACGTGCATTTCCTCTGCAGAAACGCATCATTTATACATGACTGTATAAATAAAGTTTTGTGAAAGCCAATACCAGGAAATACCAAAAACAAAACAGCTTTATTTATAACATGACAAACCCAACAAGAGACAAAAATGCGATAAAAAGAAGTAACCAAATTTACATAATAAATGCAAAAATTGCAAAACATCAAAAACTCACAACAAGCTCATGGTGGGAACGTGGCCTTACAGTTTCACATTAATCTCGTGGTGGAATTAGTGCTATGGCCATTTCTCCAGTGTCCCAGTAGACTATCACAGAAAGCCAAGCCGCATGTTGGTCGTGCTCCTGTGAGCGGTATGCACGGCCTGCAGCGTCTCCTGACTTGTCTCCCATTGATCACACCTAGGATGTCTTTGATGAACAATCGAGAATGGAGCTGCCCCAAAAATTTTACTCCATTTTTTCAGAATTTACGTATCAGTACCTAGACTAGCCATCCTGTGATTTACATCATTCCACAACTTTTCCTTCTTGGTTTTGCAATTTCCTTGTTGTGGAGTGTAAATAAATAGATCTCCATATAGAATGATTGGGATCCCATAGGGACCAGTATGTCATAATGAACAGTAACTCCATCTACAGGTAACAAGAGTTATTGCACTATGTAGTATAACAAAGAGTTTTTGTTAATTTCAAAAAATAAAATATATTCTGGAAAGCCTTTAGTGCTACTCAAATAATGTGCATTGATCATTGCTTCAAATTTTAAACAATTTATCAAAGAGTTAATATTTTTTTCTGCCTTTTTTTTTTTTCTGAATATTTCCTTTGACCTCAGATTGTGCTGCGCTCTTTACTACCGATCTTCTCAGAATATGATGTGACGGCCCTGAGGACTTTCTTGCTCACTGACAGCAGATTTTACAACTTCATTTTGTAAAACTAAAATATTATTGAATCATTTCTGTAAATTTTTGTTCTTCGCTGAAATTGAACCTTTTAAACCCTAAATCCAGTCACTCGCCAAAATGAAATTGCTATTTCCTAGTCCCTTTCAATTTAAGCTTTGGTGCCTTTCTGCTTCACTCATCCAGATAATAAGACATTAATTATTAATGACGAGTAAGCAATGTCAAAAAATGGTAAAAGTGCTTGAAATGACAGATCTGATGTGCACCGGTGTCCCAACCCTGCCATTTAGGATGAGACACATGCTGAGTGTAATTATTATCTGACTCCAGAAGCCGGGCTGTCAGACGCCATCTTAAATATTTTTGAATTCTGATATGAGGACCTGTGATTGCGGGGAAGATGTAAATAGCAAATTATTATGGTGCATTCTTAATGGAGAGGAAGGAAGAATACTATACAAATTGAGTGTTTTTAATTTGTTATATGCAGATTAACACAGAAATCTATATTTACTGATTATAAAATCTATTGGTTTTATTAGGCTGGGTACACATGTAAATATACCCCGCTATGCAATCCCTAGGGGTTTACATCTTTATATCCAAAAGCAGTATTCAAATGTGACCTCAATGTGTCAATTCATCTTAATGAGGCAGAAATTGAATATAAAATGATATACGTTGTTGTGTTTGGATGAGACAGATTTCTTCTCCCCACCCTCCAATGGCTACTGCCTACATCAAACCATACATTGCTGTCCACCTTGATGGGAATTTAGCAGTAGTCGCTCTCCACGACATTGGTGAGTGGTGGAGTGGCATAGTTTTCCCCCATCTCATCCGCAACACACCCTGGCTGGTGATTGTGGGCTACAGTGTCCTTTATAGAGTGTTATGTGGTCATCCAACCACGTGGTGACAGTATTTTGATAGCATAGCGCAACACAGTGCATGCTAAAATATACAAAAAAATCACGGTCGGACAATATATTCACGGCTTTCTCTCTGTATTATGAGACTAGTGACAGACTCAGGATTTAAGAGTCATTTCCATTCTTGACTCTCAATATTAAACTGTTTTCCTTCCTTTATAGGGTTAATGTCAGTTTTCCTTGCCAGCAAGCAGGCTAATTACTGGCTCAGGTGTTTCAAGTTTGGGATCACTCCCAGTCCCTTTATATACCCTTTGCTACCAGCAGAGGGGGCTGGTTTTTCTCTTTGCCATTTGGATGCTCAGCCAGGATGTGGATGGAGCTGCTGAAACCCTCTCTTGAAGTAGCTGTGGTAGCTGCAGCAGTCTGTTGTAGTGTTTTCCCCCTGTCTGTCTTCTTTCCCTGATGTGTTCTTTTAGTGCAGCGGTGGGGCTAGCTTCCCTTATCTGCCCTGCCACTGGCCAGGACTATTGTAGGGTCACTCAGGGCTTCAGGTTCCTGCTCGACGACAGGTGAGGAACCTGTATAGGGACTGGCTAGGCATGCACGGTACATCGGCAGGTAAGTGAAAGAGGTGTACATCTTCCCTCTCACTAGTACTAGTGACCTTTGTTGTTTAAGTGTCCCTGGTGTATCCCTTGTTTGTCATGGTGTTACCTGTTTAGTTGCATATTTGTGCTCACGCCAGACCTTCCACAGTCCGTGCCATGACAATAAGATTGAGTGATATTGTCACTCCAGTGGCTCGCACAGGTGGTAAGGGCCGACTTATTCCCTGCTGTTACCACTCTGCTCTCCCCAGATTTCTTTTCTGAACTGCCTTCTGTTGCCTTTCCAACACTGCTGCATCCTCATGCTACTGGTGAGTCTCCTCCTGGCTATAGGGAGGCATGGCAAGATTCTACAGCAATTTAATCCTATTGTATTTGGCAGAGTTTAGGTTCCCTGGCCTATCCCTAAGCAGCAGGGGCATTATTAGGCAGCTCATACCACCACTACTCACCTGATCAAAGGTTCTAGTTCAGTTCTTGTCTAAATTCCTGCAAGGTTCTTTCTGGTATTGTGTCTCAAGTTTTCTGACCTGGCTTGTCTACTTGTTTATCCTGACCTCTCTGCTTAAGATCTTGGTTACGTATATTGAACTCGTGCTGCCTGCTCTGACCTTGGATAGTTTCTTTACATTTTTTTTTCCCTTTCTCCCCCTATACCTCGCATATGTCTCTGACCTTCCAGTCAGCTGCTGCAGTCTCGGAGACTGTCCTGGAGTGGTATAGTGACTGGTGACTATTGGAGGACACACTTATCCTCACCATCAGAGGCTCTAGTGAATACCCAGTTGTCACTTAGTAACGCCCCTCCAGGAAATTGTTAAGATATTGGAGTGTGATCACAGAACTATCAATTGTTTTGTTGCAAATAGACAATAGGTATAAATAGCCACTGGATAAATATTCAATGTGTATCAGATGCAATAAGCAAGATTTCAAAGCAGCATGTCAATACTGCAAAAATGATAATCATTCAAATATAACTTTTACTCAGATTCTCTAAAATGTGGTAAAAATCACAATTACAATCAAACAACCAACATATAAAATATTTGACCCCTCCTTTTTCAATCGGAGAATATATATTGGCCAAAATATATTCTCCGATTAAAAAAGGAGGGGTCAAATATTTTATATGTTGGTTGTTTGTTTGTAATTGTGATTTTGACCACATTTTAGAGAATCTGAGTAAAAGTTATATTTTAATGATTATCATTTTTTGCAGTATTGACATGCTGCCTTGCAAATAGACAATAGGGTCACAAAAAATGTGTTAAGAAAAATAAGACACTCATTAACTGCCAGAGATTTAAAAATAACCCATTATCTTCCAGTCATATTAAAGAACTGCATCTTGAGAAATAGCCAAGGTAAGGGAGTCTGAAACTTGAACACCACTGAACAAGACACAGAAGTTGAAATGCCAAGAAATATCTGAAGATACATTTTTCATAGGTTTTATGGACTGATGAGATGAGTGACTCGTGATGCACCATTTAGATGAGCTTGTGGCTGGACGCCAGGTCATAAAAAATTTGATTTGCCTTGGACACAGGGGTCAACATATCATTGATGCAACCTGTGCAGCCATACAAGGGACCAATAGGTAATGGGGAGCACTTCCACCTTCAAAGAAGGTGGAATTGTCCATTGAGACAAGCTATGTGACTGTAATGGGCCCATATATAGTATTGTTCTGTCACAGGGGCCTTGTTTTGTCTGTATGTCTCTGCCCTCCAACCAATACACATTGTAGTGTTATAATAGGGGAGTAAAACTATTCGAAAGGGCATATATGGTAGAAATCCTTGGAAACAAATTCAAAAGCAGGGGCGTAACAATCGCTTTTTGCAGAGGTCGCGTCCGCAATGGGGCCTGGCCTGCAGAGAAGCAGCCAGCACCTCTCAATCAGAGAAGAGCTATGCTGTTCCTGCACTCTCAGTGGGAGCTGCCGGGCAGCGCTAGGCTCCACCCTCTCTATCCTCTGCGTGTGTGACAGTGTGCTCGCTGGAGGTGAAGCACTGGCAGTCTGGAGTGGGCCTCGTCCCAGCACTGCTATATGGTCATTGTGGCTTCTAGCTTTCTTCAGTAAGTTTAGTAATGCATAACTCCAAACCGTCCCGGATTCAGTAGTTAGCCGTATTATCCTCCATATTTTGAACATTCTACACTTCACTCCAGTAAAGTTTTCTCTTCCTGCTACAATATACGCTATTCCGGAACAACTGTTTTGTTAGGAAGACCAAGTTTTCTAATCAAATGTGTATTTAGGGGCATGCTGCCCTTTGTGAGTATTAATTCCTGGACTGATATTCATGATCGGTAGCTCAATGTCTCTATGAGCTTTAAATGGGTCCTGGTATTCCATCAATTTTACTCTGAAAACCAAATGGTGCACCATCTATTATAAGCACAGTCATGTGTCCAGGACTCGCATTGGTACAATATTGTATTTCAGAACATTGAAAAACTAGTGAAAAAAATAGTACGTGTGTTTCCTAGAATGTACACAAAAGATTAATAAAAATGAGTGAAAAAAATGCAAATTGTGATTTTTCAAATTTGTGTTCCAACAACTACATAAAAAATGATGCTATCAAACTGCTCACTGCCTCTCTAGATAAGACATTACAGGGTATAATTTACAAACATAGACATTTTTGGGAGTTTTCTTTTGTTCTTGAACCACTCAGGCTCTGCAAATATGGCAATCTATTCCAAATAACTATTACCAATTTATACAGTTGTTAGCCGTGCGGTAACGGATGGGGAAGTGGACGTGCTACTGATGCGCATGCACAGATCGTGGGGGCAGGTGAAACTGTGCCTGCTGTGTGAGCTCAACAAAAAGGATCATCCACGAGACCTACCTTACTGTCCCACTTTGCAGGGGGGGAGAAAGACAACACTCCTGAAGTCCGAATAGTGCTAACAGGTTGTCGGTTGGATGGCAGATGATATTTTTTAAAATTGTCCTAGAATTTATTCAGAGTCTCTCCCCTCCGTCTCTTGCTACATGTTTAATCCCTCCTTGGAATTCTAGATAGTCCTTCTACTGAGTGCATAGGCTGTACAAAGGTAGGAGTCTGAATCTTTTTACAATTGACACAAAATGTAGTCAGAGGCCTCCTCTCTGTCTCTTGCTGTGTGTATTACAATCCGTCCTGTGAATTCTAGCTAGGCCTTGCACTGAGTACATAGCTTTTGCCAGTTTCGGAAGTCAGATTCATTGTAGAATTGCATCAGAATTGAATCACAGTCTCTTCCTCTACGTCTCTTACTTGTTATATTACAGTCCCTTCTTCTAATATTTGGCAGCCCTTGCAATCAGTGCATAGTCTTTAGGAGTGTAGCAGTCCCGCTAACTAACAATTTTAACTGTGTATGAGGCCCTCCTTTATGTCTAATTCAGGGTGTATCAGAGTCCCTCTTTCCTTCTATTTTTGGAAGTTCTTGCATTGTCCGCATAGCCTTTTGTGAGTTTCAGAGTCCCTCCTTCATAAAGTTAACCACATGTGTCTGACCATGTCATACACACCACATGCCCAGGTAAGGTAGTAAAATGTTACAATTACAATTACCAGTGACTACCAGCGAGTATAGTTTTATTTCCCCTTGTACTCGTCATTTACTGCAGTCAAAGGTGGCCCGGAAATATGGTGAGCGATGGCCCTCCTATTAAGGCAATGTTCACACATTTTTATGCATTTTTTTCGCAGTACTTTTAATGAGTTTGATCCAAATTAACACTAGATGTCCCAGAGAGGGGTCATTTAACATTTCTACCTTTGGAACCCAGAGCCGGGTCGAATGACCTGAAGGATTTAGCTAACATCCTATAATCACCGTCTTTTGTTCTGTAATTAAGGCCATTACTGTCGCACCACAGGAGGTTGTTGTTTTCCATTGAGTTTAGCCATTTAGTTTCTAGTTAGTTCTATTCAGTTTGGACTAAGGGTCATTTGACCCTCTTTTGGGGCTTCAGGGGGGAGCTCGAAATTTCTGGGACTTCTAGTGTTAAAAGTCGATTTTACAGTCCCAACAAAAGCGATAAGGTTTTATAAAGTAAATGCACATGATTGTTTATTTTTCCTGACTAAAGTGTAAAACTGCTGCTTTTTTGAAAGAACGCTAAGTGTGAATAAAGCGGAGGCTTTTTTCTCTTTATTAATTTTCTTTATATACATGTCATTATACATTAATGAATATTTCTTAACATGTTGTCCTTCAAATCTATTTTATCTTCAGTTTTGTATTGTCAGTTTATAAAAGTGGAGTAATACTCTAAAAACATTGTTCCCGGCAGCGACCTGTGAGTCAGCGATGTGTCCAGGCCTGTTCACCATGCTGTTCCCATTCCATTTCAGAGGTGTTTTCATCTATTTCAGTAATTTCAGGAGTCTCCAGAAGTCTTGAAGGGATCTGCTGGAAGAGTGCTCAAGTTTCCCATTGACTTCCATTATGCTTGTTACTTGAGACGAGCATCCGAGCATTAGAAGTTGATGGACTAGAGTAACGAGCACCCGAACATTTTAGTTCTCGCCCATAACCAGCAATTAGATCATTACATGAAAGAGCTAGATATTTTTTTTTTTACCATTTAAATCATTATTATTTTCAGAAGACCCTTTTGATGTAGATTTTGGCAAAACATAGCCTGGTTTAAATGTCTTTCTTTGTACGAAAAGACTTCCATCTTGCCACCTTTCCCCACAGACCAGACATATGGAGAATACAGAAGATTGTTGTCACATGAAGTACATACAGTAGAAAGTTAGTGGCATGCACCCAATTGTGGAGTGGGGTGTAAGCGGAAGGGAAGAGGCTATTTAGCACCTATAATTTGAAATTGCAAATGTTTTTTTATTTTGAAAAAAATATATATACAGTGCCTACAAGTAGTATTCAACCCCCTGCAGATGTAGCAGGTTTGATAAGATGCAAATAAGTTAGAGCCTGCAAACTTCAAACAAGAGCAGGATTTATTAATAGATGCATAAATCTTACAAACCAACAAGTTATGTTGCTCAGTTAAATTTTAATAAATTTTCAACATAAAAGTGTGGGTCAATTATTATTCAACCCCTAGGTTTAATATTTTGTGGAATAACCCTTGTTTGCAATTACAGCTAATAATCGTCTTTTATAAGACCTGATCAGGCCGGCACAGGTCTCTGGAGTTATCTTGGCCCACTCCTCCATGCAGATCTTCTCCAAGTTATCTAGGTTCTTTCGGTGTCTCATGTGGAATTTAATCTTGAGCTCCTTCCACAAGTTTTCAATTGGGTTAAGGTCAGGAGACTGACTAGGCCACTGCAACACCTTGATTTTTTTCCCTCTTGAACCAGGCCTTGGTTTTCTTGGCTGTGTGCTTTGGGTCGTTGTCTTGTTGGAAGATGAAATGACGACCCATTTTAAGATCCTTGATGGAGGAGCGGAGGTTCTTGGCCAAAATCTCCAGGTAGGCCGTGCTATCCATCTTCCCAGGGATGTGGACCAGATGGCCAGGCCCCTTGGCTGAGAAACAGCCCCACAGCATGATGCTGCCACCACCATGCTTGACTGTAGGGATGGTATTCTTGGGGTCGTATGCAGGGCCATCCAGTCTCCAAATGTCACGTGTGTGGTTGGCACCAAAGATCTCGATCTTGGTCTCATCAGACCAGAGAACCTTGAACCAGTCTGTCTCAGAGTCCTCCAAGTGATCATGAGCAAACTGTAGACGAGCCTTGACATGACGCTTTGAAAGTAAACGTACCTTACGGGCTCGTCTGGAACGGAGACCATTGCGGTGGAGTACGTTACTTATGGTATTGACTGAAACCAATGTCCCCACTGCCATGAGATCTTCCCGGAGCTCCTTCCTTGTTGTCCTTGGGTTAGCCTTGACTCTTCGGACAAGCCTGGCCTCGGCACGGGTGGAAACTTTCAAAGGCTGTCCAGGCCATGGAAGGCTAACAGTAGTTCCATAAGCCTTCCACTTCCGGATGATGCTCCCAACAGTTGAGACAGGTAGGCCCAACTCCTTGGAAAGGGTTTTGTACCCCTTGCCAGCCTTGTGACCCTCCACGATTTTGTCTCTGATGGCCTTGAAATGCTCCTTTGTCTTTCCCATGTTGACCAAGTATGAGTGCTGTTCACAAGTTTGGGGAGGGTCTTAATTAGTCAGAAAAGGCTGGAAAAAGAGATAATTAATCCAAACATGTGAAGCTCATTGTTCTTTGTGCCTGAAATACCTCTTAATACTTTAGGGGAACCAAACAGAATTCTGGTGGTTTGAGGGGTTGAATAATAAATGACCGTCTGAATAAACTTTTCACAATTTAAAAAAAAAAAGAAATAACATTCTTTTTTGCTGCAGATAAAGAAGATAAAAAGTGTCACTGAATAGAAAATAGTTCATGTACATGTCCTTGTATATTTTTGTTATATATGTTTGATGTACACTTACGCCATTCTTATTTCTTGTTTTTTTCCCCCGCTTTTTCTCTAGAGTGACATTATAAATAAGACCTTAGATGGTCGATTCAAATGTTGTAAATTATACTGCACCATTCAACATATTTTTATGTGCACCTGAATTTGAGGAAAAACATTTTCATAATAAAAAACACACACACATGAAATACATAAACAGTGCTTGCCATAAATTCCTGCAGCTCCTTTAATGTTGCCCTAGGCCTCTTGAAAATTGGTCCAGGAGATTGCCTTCTTTTATTTTCATCAAATATTTAGGAACATTCAGTTCTAAGTAATATCACTCCATGATGACATCTTGACAGGGTGTTTCATGGTATGCCTAATGTCTTGAAGAATTTTGTACCCTTCGCCTGACTTATGACTATCAACAATAAGATCCCTTTGCTGTGTTGTAAGCGGTTTACAGAACATGGCTGTTACTGTAAACTTCAACTAAGAAAATGTCAGGAAAATCCTTCTACAGCAGCTGAACTTTATATGGGAATGATCAGAATCCCTGTAAATGATGGCAATCGTGCACTGACTACTATGTAATATGAGGGTAAATGTCATTGACTAATTCTGAAGATCACACATACAGTTAGGTCCATATATATTTGAACAGAGACAACATTTTTCACATTTTCATTCTATACATTACCACAATGGATTTTGAACAAAACAATTATGGTGCAGCTAAAGTTTAGACTTTCCGCTTTATTTCAGTGGGGTGAACAAAAGGATTGCATAAAAATGTCAGGAACTAAAGCATTTTTTACATTCAATCCCTTCATTTCAGGAGCTCAAAAATAATTGGACAAATTAAATATATGAAACTAAAATTTTCATTTCTAATACTTGGTTGAAAACCGTTAGGCTATGTGCCCACACTGCGGAAAATTTGCGGAATTTGCCGCGATTTTTTCGTGGAAATTCCGCGGATTTCTCAAAAGTCCGCAGTATAACGAGTTACCAACCATTTCTATGGCATTTTAGAAGTCCTGTGCCCCTGCTGCAGAAATAATGCGGATTTCCCTGCGGAAAAATCTGCAGCATGTCAATTATTCCTGCAGATTTTTCTGCGCGATCCTATACTTACCTGCCTTGATTGAAGACACCGAAGTCACTTCCTCCTGTGCAGAGGAGCGTGGTGGAGCCAGGAGCGGGCAGCAGGAAGTGGGCGGGGCCTGCACAAGCTCCGGTCATGTGACATCCGAAGCTCGTTCAGGCCCGCCCACCTTCTCCTGCAAAGTGCTGACAGACACGGCCGGAAAGTGAAGTGCTGCGTGATGGAAGTAAGTATGAACTCCCCGATCACTCCAGCACTTGTTCTGCATGGAGGATGCAGTGCCGAAGCCATGGTACTGCATCATCAATGCAGAATGCCCGCAGCATACCCGCAGGACATTCCGCAATACATCCACAGAACAAAACAGACAAAGTTGTTCTGTGGTTTTCAGGAAGCGCCGCCAGCCAAGATTGAGGAGCGGGGAGGGAAATCTGTCAGGCGGTGGTGGCCGGGAAATCCTGTGCACGGTTTAACTGTTGAGGCACTGGGCGACGGAGAATGGCAGTCCCCATACAGCTCCGCTCCCCGGCCGTATTGTCACCCCCCTGAATATAGTGCCGCCTGAGAAAACTACTCAACTTGTCCAATGGACGGTGCAGCCCTGTTGTTCATTATTCAGTTTTGTAGTCTGTATGCTAATTTCAATCAAAAACTATGTAATTCAGATTTCAAAAGAAAAATAAAAAATGACTAATACTGTATAATCGTTTTTTTTCACTTGCAAAATATGGTTTGCGACTTACCTAGGCTGTATTCTGTAAGAAACGCCAAATTTCAACCAAATTCATCTGGATCATTAACACTAGCTGATGCAGGTTTGATAGTTGAAGAATCGGTGGCCACGTTCTGCTCTATCATCTGATTTGTTTCTGTCTCCACATCTGTTTGGGGTCTTTTGCATGCCGGAGCCGCACCGACCGAGAAATAGTGCGTTATTTTATCCATCTAGACACGTTTGACGAAACAAAACTCAATGAACCCTGCTCGCTCCATTCTCCATCCCCCTGGTCTCTCCATCCTCCATCCCCCTGCTCCTTCCATCCTCGATCCCCCTGATCTCTCCATCCTCCATCCCCCTTGTTTCTCAATTCTCCATACCCCTGATCTCACTCTATCCCCCCTGCATCTTTCTTCCCCCTGCACAGCCTGCCATCCTCTGCACCTCTCTCTCACATACCCTGCACGCCTCCATCTTCTTTCCCGCTGGGCAAAACTCCATGGCTCCGCCCACCCGAGTCACATGTACGTGATATCATCACAGGTCCTGCAGCTCTAGTAGCTGCTCCGCTTGTGCAGAGGTGTATCTAGGCTTTGCAGCACCCTGGGCAAGAATTCAGTTTGGCGCCCCCCCCTCCACCAAGCAGTTTGGGTGGTCGTCATGTGACCAATCACTCATATGTGATTTGCACACTTGCAGTCATGTGATGGCGAGCTTTTCTTAATAATTCTCTCAATATTCAATGAGAAACGTAGGAAGAAAAGCCAGTTGTCACATGCAAGTATGAAAATCACATATGAGTGGAGCAGCCATGTGATGACTGCTGGAACCAGCGAGTAGAGCTGAATTGTGACAGTCGGTATATTACACACTGTTAGAACTGAGGGATACTACGCTGCTTAATTATGTAATTAAAGGGGTTGTCCAGATTTGAGATGAAAATCTGTAGTGACTATTCGTGACTTTAGGCTTCTTAGTTCTTTAAATGCATGCACTGCATACTTTTAGGATTCTCCGGTGCCAGTGGAGAGAGTGGACGTTCATGTGAGCACAAGTGTGAGATTTGTATACTTCTGGCCACATTCTGATTTGATGTGTCCAGCCTCAAGGTCCTGTCACACACAGAGATAAATCTGCGGCAGATCTGTAGTTGTAGTGAAATTGTGGACAATCAGTGCCAGGTTTGTGGCTGTGTACAAATGGAACAAAATGTCCATGATTTCACTGCAACCACAGATCTGCCAAAGATTTATCTCTGTGTGTGACGGGGCCTTCAGTCAATTCATTTTCAGTGAGCATGTCTGTTCAGCACATGACCACATCTATGTAAATCGCATACTCGCAGCTTCATAACCTTCCACTCTCACCGCCGGCACCAGAGAATCCTGACAGCGTGCAGTGTGCACACTCTGAGAATTCAGAAAGCTGCAGTCACAGAGTGACACAAGGAGTGACTGCAGACTCATCACAAATTTGGACAACCCCTTTAATGCTCCTAACAACATAAATAAAAACAGAGTAACCCTTAACTTGTCAGACAGCACACGACTTTATTAAAAAGATTTTCCATTACTTTAACATTAATGACCTTTCCTTAGGATAGGTCACAAATGTCTGATTGGTCAGGGTCCGGCACCTGGCAACCCCGCCAATTCCCTACTCTAGGTGTCGGTGGTGGCAGGAAGTGCTCAGTTCTGGATCTGCTCCGTCTTCTGATAGTGGTAGCAGTCTCCTATTAAAATCAATGAGGTGGATGTGCAGTACCCGGCCGCGGACACCATCAGAGGACGGAGCAGATTCAGAAATAAGTATTTCCTGCCACCTGTACAATAATCAGCTGATCAGTGGGGGTCCTATTGCTGATTATGATGAACATCTTTGGCAATGCAAAAACTTCATGATGGGCTGGAACGCTTAAATATATGGCTCCTGAGGTGAGGAATCATTTCAAACATGTCCCTCAGATATCTCAATACAAAGCTGGACATCCATGTTTTCTGCTGTCTGGTCAATGTTCTTATTGTCTGCTTTATGTCTTCACAGATTCTTCTAAAGAAGCCATACAACACAGCAGTGGACTGGTTCTCTGCTGGTGTTGTGATATATGAGATGGCTACTGGCAGATATCCATTTGTTGAAGATGAAATTGAGGAGAACATCGAGAAGGTACTGATCAATGATGATCCCGCCTTCCCAAAAGAACTGGACCCCCAAGCCAAAGCCGTCATAGAGGGGGTGAGTATAAAGACACATCTCAGTAATACATTTTTTGAATATTATGAAAAACACAACAATGAAAATTGAAAACGACTGGAGTCTGAATAATCTTCTTCATTATATGTTTCCAGCTCTTGGATAAGTCACCAGAGAGTCGGCAGAAATTTGTGGACAACATTAGAGATCATCCATTCTTTACGGAGATTAACTGGACAGAAATAGAGGGCGGCAAAGCATCTTCACCATTCCATCTACCACCTGTAAGTATACGACCCAGAGAAGATGGTGACAGCAGTACATCTCTATTGTGTGTCTTCTTTATGAACATTGATTCTTGATTTTTCTGTCCACAGCCACCAGTGATGACATCAGATACAATGAAAGATGTCCTTTCCTTCTCCGAAGCCACTAAACCACGAATGGCCAAAAAAAAAATCTAAATCTTTTCTGTGGATTCACATTTTCTGATGATGGATAGAAGGTTGTAAAGCAGATACAGAAAGCTAAAACACCTAATCGGAGACCTAAAAACCCCCATCTCAGGTGAGTTATTGTAAATGGGACTGGAATAGGGGACATGAAATCCCGTCTTGTCCCATGAGACTCAGTTAGCACAGTGTAGTGAGGAAAACTTTTAGTGCTGCCTACAGTTTGCTGATGGCCCACAGGGCCAAACCTGGAGGTGTTTTCCCATTAGGATAATCCCATTTCATGTGTCCCATTAAGATGTAAAAGTTATTTTTAACCTAGTATCTCTAGTACGCCGGACATGGAGGGCTTTTTGGGGCTTATTAAATTGGTGAACCAGGGTATTTGTTAGTGTTTTTTATTTCTAATAAATGATTTTTTCAGGTGTGTGTGTTTATTTACTGTAACTTACAGATTAATCATGGAAGGTATCTCGTGGAGACGCCTGACATGATAAATCTAGGATTTAGTGGCAGCTATGGGCTACCATTAACTCCTTATTACCCCGATTTGCCAACGCACCAGGGCAAATCGGGAAGAGCCAGGTACAGTCCCAGAACTGTCGCATCTAATGTTTGCGGCAATTCTGGGCGGCTGCTGACTGATATTGTTAGGCTGGGGGGCTCCCCATAACGTGGAGCTCCCCACCCTGAGAATACCAGCCTTCAGCCGTATGGCTTTATCTGGCTGGTATTAAAATTGGGGGGACCGCACGCCGTTTTTTAAAATTATTTAATTATTTCACTGCACAGTATAGACACGCCCACCGGCTGCTGTGATTGGGTGCAGTGAGACACCTGTCAATCAGCGTGGGGGCGTGTCTCACTGCAACCAATCATAGGCGCCTGTGGGCGGGGAAAGCAGGGAATATGAGATTGTTTAATGAGCGGCCGGCTTTATCAAAATAGTAAAAGCCGCCGGAGCAGTGTGAACGCCGTGCAGCGCTGCGCCGGGGATCGGTGAGTATGAGAGAGGGCTGCTAACTTCAGTCACTCAGGGGATTAGCGGTCACCGGTGAGCCCTTCACAGGTGACCGCTAATCAGGACGCGGCACAGACAGAGCCGCAGCATGACAATAAAGTTGGGTGAAGTTCACCCGAGTTCATTCTGATCGTGCGGCTCTGTCTGTGTCTGCTGTTATCTAACATTCAGCTCTGCTGCATGGCTGTCTGTGTCTGCTGTCAGCGGCCATGTAGCAGAGCTGAATGGCAGATGACATAGTAAAAAATACGCACTACACACGCATTACACACGCTAGTAAAATCATTAATTTATTTAGAAAAAGCATCGCACTTGCATTGCCCTTGGACCTAACGTGAACTAAAATCAGCTGAGTTTTTTTCAGCTCAGTCGGACCGATTCTACTCGCATAGATGTGTTTCCAGCCTTAGTGAAAAATCACTGATGTGTGTGCAGACCCATTGATTATAATGGGTCTGTGTATGTCAGTGATTCTGGTACGTATAAGAAAAGCACATACGTACCAGAATAACTGATGTCTGAAACAGGCCTAAGGTAGAACTGTTTTGAGACAGTGACAACTTGGCTTCCTCCACGGGATCCCACAGCCCAATTGTAGCGGAGTCGGTTGTCACTGTTGAAATGTCAGCAGCAGGGCCAAGTTCTGCAGTTCCCTCTTTACAGAGTTATCCCAATCAGTCCATTTCCCTGCAAATTCCCCAGTTTTCAGCAGCATATGGAATAAAAGTTGATGTCACTAATTTTACCTTCTTTGATTTTTTCAAAATTTTTGACACCCAAGAAGCTCTACAGTTAATCACCCAGCAAACCAATTTATATGCCCTTCAATACATGTACAAAAAAAACATGTCCTTCCATTTCTGTTCATGGAGCTTCACCAATGTCTCTGAAATAGAAAAAAAATTGGGTATTAGCCTCAACATGAGTTTATTGAAAAAAAACCCCAACACATTCTGCTCCTACTAGGCAACAAAATCTGTCCTCAGTACCCCTTTATTTACAGCTGTAATGACCCGATCCCGTTATGAAGCCCTAATGAGATTCCCTCATTTTAGGGACAATTCCAAAGCCCCCAAAGAAATGACCCTGATTATCATTGCCTTAATAAATCAAGAACCCTAATTTATTTTTAAATTCCTATACCTCTCAGCACAATGTCCCGATTGACGCAGAGGTCACCATCCTTCCAGACCTTGAGACGAGCCACATTCAGCTCTGAAAGAAGCTCGCAAGCCCCATTCAGCTTCTGCCCCTCACAGTAGTGACACCCAGAGCCCCCATTACACGTACAATGACAGCCAAAGCTTTTCCACAGAAATCACGCAAAGTTCCTTATCTCAATTAGATCTGCTCTTCTATTTGGAGCAACTCAAAAAAGTCACCATCTGAGACCTGCTCTTCATGGCTGTTTGCTAGACCTGATTCTATTGCACCAAACGGGAAGACGGCCATGAGCCACATATCAAAGGCCCGCTAGCCACGTGTGGCTCTCGAGTTACAGGTTGGCGACCCCTGCATTGACAAGTCCCTTATGAGCTTCGAGGGCCGTCTGTCATTTTTTCCAATTAATACCCTTCAAGCGCCACAAATATGGTGTCAAATTATACAAAATGTACTAGAGCACCAAATAAACCTCCTAAACTGCCCCCAGAAAAATTTGCATCCCTGGTAAAATTGTCTGGTAGGTAATGACACCATATTATAATTCTGAGCATTGAAAAAACTAGTGCAAAAAAAAATTTCAGTGTGATTCTTAGAACGTACAAAAAAGAATCATAAAAATGAGTGACAATAATGCAAATTGTGATTTTTCAAATTTGTGTTGCATCAACTGCATAAAAAAGGGTGCTATCAAACTGCTTACTGCCTCCCTAGATAAGATATTAGAGGATAGAATTTACAAATAAAGACATTTGTGGGAGTTTTCCGTTGTTCTTCAACCACACAGGTCTGCAAATATGACAATCTATTTCAAATAGAGACTAATTTGTGTTCCAAAATTCAAATATTTCTCCTTCCGTTCTGAGTCCTCCCATTTGTCCAAACTGAACTTTTTAACAACAAATGGGGTATCGCCACGCTCATTAGAAAGTGGGTAACAAACTGAGTAAACCTTTTGGTGTTACCTCTTACAAAAATGAGATATTTGGGGTTAAAAGCAATATTTGTGTGGAAAAAAAAAAGAAAAAATTTCAATATCATGACCTAATGTTGACAAATTCTGTGTAGTGCCTGTGGGATCAAAATGCTCACTACACCCATGATTACAATCCTTGAGGGGTCTAGTTTCCATAATGGGGTCACTTGTGGGGGGGTTTCTGCTGTTTGGGCCCCTTAGGGGCCCTGCAAATGCAACATTGTGCTCACAATCTATTTCAGACAAATTTGTGTTCCAAAATTCAAATATTGCTCTTTCCCTTCCGAGCCTGGCCGTGTGTCCAAACAGAGGTTTCTGACCACATGTGGGGTATGAGTGCACTCAGAAGTAACTGCGTAACAAATTTTGGGGTCTATTTTGTTGTGCTATGCCTTGTAAAAGTGAAAAATTGGATCTAAAGCAACATTTTAGAGGAAAAATTTCATTTTTTGTTTTTCATTCCACTTTGTATTATTTCCTGTGATGCACCAGGAGGGTTAAAATATTGCTTGACAGCAGTTTTCACGTATTGGAGGGGTGCAGTTTTTAAAATTATATTAATTTGGGGAGTTTCCAATAAATAGGCCCATCAAAGGCCATTTACCGTAAATTTGAATAGGTTCCTAAAGAAATAGGTTTGGTTAATTGAAAAAAATAAAATAAAATTAGAAATTGGTGCTGAAATTTTAACCCTTCCAACATCCTAACAAAATAAAATAACGTTTTAAAACACAAAAAACATGCAAATGTAAATAGACAGATAGGAAATGTTATTTATTAATTATTGTGCACAGCATAACTAACTGGTTTAAGACTATAAAAATTGAAAGCTTAAAAATTACAAAATTGAAAAAAATGCTGCCAAAATTCTGATATTTTCACAAATAAACGCAAAAATATCGACAGAAATTTACCACTATCATAAAGAACATGTGTCGTGAAAAAATATTCTCCAAATCAATAATTCCATCACCTGTGCAATACTGAGGAAATCCTAAAAACATGCACTGTTAGTGGGCCTTGAGGACTGGAGTTGAGGAACACTGCTTTAGAAAATTCAGTCATTGGACCTTTCCTATCCTTTTCCTGAGTGCATTAAAATCTGCCTTGTTGAAGTCCAACCTTAAAGTTTGAGTCGTCTCACGTCTTCCGCTTCTTGTCATCCAAAATTCAAGAGCAGCATGATCACTGTCTCCTAAATTCACAGCCACCTTTACTTCCTCAACCATTTCTCCCTTGGATGGTGTTTTTAGGGTGATATGCAGTTCTGCCTTTTGGCCTCCAAACATGGTGTGTACAGTGGTACCTTGCTTAACGAGAACAATCCGTTCTGGGACTGTGCTTGTTAATCAAGGTACATGTTCAGCAGAGCAAGATTTCCCATAGGAAATCATTACAATGCTGACGATCCGTTACACAACTTCTAAAATGTCCCATCCTGGTCCCCTATTCTATCATTCCACACATGCACAAACACACACAAACACACACAAACACACACAAACTCACACAAACGCACACAAACTCACACAAACACACACAAACACACACAACAACACACAAACTCACACAAACACACATGCACGCATGCACACACACATATTATATGCTCACCTTACCTTCCGTTCCATCGCCGGTCTGCTGGGATTTGCTGTTCTCTGGTACGGGGCCGGGCTGTGTAACGTGTTACCATAACGACGAGGCAGGAACTTCCCGGCCAGAGCGCTGACGTCAAAGGCAGAGCCGCTTGCCTCTCTGCCTTTCATTAGCGGTGACAGGAAGTTCCTCCCTCGTCGTTATGGGTGCAGATACACAGCGTGGACTGGAGCGGCGCGGCGCACTACAGCACCCAGGAGGCCGGTGATGAAACGAAAGGTAAACATATTATGTTATAGTATATGCTCACCTTACCCTCCGTTCCATCACAGCCCTCCTGGGTCTTGTAGTTCGCCGCGAGGATGCCGCGATGTACCCGGGAACTACAAGAACCATCAGACCAGCGGTGGAACGGAAGGTAAGGTGAGCATTAAACTGCATGTGCGTGCGTGTGTGTGTGTTTGTGAGTACATGTGTGTGTTTGTGTGTGTTTGTGCGGGCATGTGTGTGTTTGTGTGGACTGCAAGTACGGGTCAGAGTGTGGTGGATGGACGGAACCGGAAGTGTGTGCGGTGAGAATTTCGCTCGTACAGCAAAGCTTTCTCGTAAAGCAGGTTACAAATTTACAGAAAGCTTTGCTTGTTAAGCGAAATTCTCGTTAAGAGGGTTACTCATCTCACTAGACTTTATTATCCCAGTATTTCACAGACTTGTGTAAATGTTGAGCAAACTTTAAATGATCTTGAACATGATTTTTCTTCATCAATGGAGTCTTGCGTGGTGAGTGTGCATACAGACCATGAAAGAAGAGTGCATTACTTATTGTTTGTTTTTTTAAACAATTATACTTGCTGAATCCAGGTTTTTCCTGTAGTTCTCTACAGGTGGTCTTTGGCTCTGTCACGCTTCCCGGTCCCCTGGCCCCGCTCTCCGGTCCCCGTGGCCCGCTCCCCGCTCCCCGGCGGCGTCCCCGGCTTACCGCTCCGGTCCCGGCCTCCTCTTCCCCGCCTGCGGCGTCCATGCGTCCAGCTTCCCGCTCCCGGCGCTCCTCTGCGACATGGGACACCCAGCCGGGCACTCCTGCTTCCTCTGCACCGCTCCCTGGACTGGCTTCTGGTACTCGGGCCTCGTGCATGCGCATTAGGGCGCGCGCGCGGTCATTGACCCTTTCTTAAAGGGCCAGCACCTAGAAACAGGAAATTGCATAGACAGGTACAGGGTATATTAAGATTCACTTTCCTGGTGGGCGGGGCCTGTTCTACGTGTTTAGCAAGCTAGTGTTCAGGTCCCCTATTGCTTTGCCCTGTGCTTTGCTCTGTCTTAACCCTGTCCTGTCTCGTAGAGCCTGTCCTGCCACGCCAGCCGCTCTGAACCTCTTCCGTGCCAGTACCCTGACGGTGACGTCGGCGGATGTTCCACCACCTCTGCAGCTCCGCCAGTCTCCAGTCCCTGGCTCCGTTGGGTGACTCGTCTCATCGCTCAGCAGGTTCCGGATCCCGCCTGACTACCCGGCCTCGGACCCTGAGCCTCGTCACCCGGACTACCATCCAGAACTCCGTTTGTTCCACGTCATCCACCTTTTCCAGCTCTCCTACGGACTGTCTGACTACCAACAGTGCTTCGGCTGCCATGCATCCAGACCCTCTGGCGGGGTGACCAGCCTGGCTGCCTCCTCAAGGGAAACCGGTGTACGGTCCAGAGTTTCCACCACCCGGACGTAACAGCTAGAACAGGCCATGGATCCCGCCGAAGCACTAGCGGCCTTACAGCAGGAACACGTCCGCCAGCGCGAGACCCAGACCCGCATGTTGAACTTCATGTCTTCTGTGGATACCCGCCTGAACACGCTACAGGCAACGGCCACATCCTTGGCATCTCAGGTTTCCACTGTACAATCCACGGCTGCAGCTCCCGTGGCAGCCTCCTCGGATGCTTCCAAACTTCGTTTGGCCTCACCACCCCGGTACGCCGGAGATCCCAAGACCTGCAGGGGATTCATCAATCAATGCTCCCTCCATTTCAAGCTGCTGCCGCACCTTTTTGCCTCGGACCAAGCCAAGCGTTCATGATGTCCCATCTAGAGGGAGAGGCACTGGCCTGGATGAACCCCTTGTGGGAGAAGGAGGATCCGGTAACTACCGACATCCAGGAATTCCTGCAGGCATTTCGTAACACCTTTGACGAGCCCGGACGCGCCTCCGCGTCTGCCTCATCCCTCCTCCGGCTACGTTAGGGGACTCTGACGGTGGGCCAATATGCCATTCGTTTTCGCACCTTGGCCTCGGAACTCGGGTGGAACAATGAGGCCCTAACCGCCGCCTTCTGGGAGGGACTCTCAGGTCGGATTAAAGATGAGCTGGCTGGTCGTGACGTGCCGTCCACCCTGGATGCCCTGATTGCTCTAGCGACTCGAGTGGATCTTCGCTTTCAGGAACGATCCAAAGAGGTGTCCCGCGAGAGGCGTCCGATACGGCACGCCTCCCCACCACAAAAGTCCATCGCTCCCCAGTTGGCGTCACCTGGCGCGTCTACCTACGAGCCTATGCAGATTGACCGCCTGAGGCAGTCGGAGCAACGCCGAGCAGAACGACTAGCAAAGGGTCTCTGCTTCTACTGCGGTGATGGTACACACCTGCTACGCTCTTGTCCCGAGAAGCCGGGAAACTCCAAAGCCTAGGCTTGGTAGGAGAGGCCACCCTAGGTGCTGGGACTCTCTCAGACTCAATTACCTGGACTATTCAAGTCACTACAGAAGAGACCCGGTTCACGGCAGAGGCGTATCTCGATTCCGGAGCAGCAGGCAACTTCATCCAGCAGGCCACGGTGGATAAGTACCAGGTCCCTGTCCTCCCACTAGAGAAACCGCTGGTGATCGCCTCTGTAGATGGGAGACCCCTCTCTGACGCCGTCTCACTGATCACCAAGCCTGTGGAAGTACGGATCAGTGCTCTGCACACCGAGAAGATCACCTTCTACGTCCTCCCGCGCATGTCTCATCAGATCCTGCTGGGACTCCCATGGTTACGGACACACGAACCATCGGTCAGCTGGAGAACAGGTGAAATCACCCGATGGGGCTCCTCGTGTCACGAGAGATGTCTGAAATCCATCCAGCCCGTCCGACGCCCTCCGGTTCCGGAGTCTCTATCAGGACTGCCTTCTGCCTACTGGTCCTTCTCGGACATTTTTGATAAAAAAGAGTCAGAGGTACTACCGCCTCATCGTCCCTACGACTGTGCCATCGACTTACTGCCAGGAACTACGCCTCCTAGAGGACAGATATACCCCTTGTCCCCTGCTGAAACTCGAGCTATGTCTGCCTATATCACCGAGAGCCTGGCTAAGGGGTTCATTCGGAGGTCCTCGTCACCTGCCGGAGCAGGGTTTTTCTTCGTTAAGAAGAAGGAAGGTGATCTGCGTCCTTGCATTGACTACCGGGGATTAAACCAGATCACCGTAAAAAACAAATACCCTCTGCCGCTTATCCCCGAACTATTCGATCGGCTCCGAGGAGCCCGTATATTCACCAAGTTGGACCTCCATGGGGCCTATAACCTGGTTCGCATCCGCTCTGGAGACGAATGGAAAACCGCATTCAACACTCGGGATGGGCACTACGAGTATTGTGTCATGCCCTTTGGTCTGTGTAATGCTCCGGCAGTCTTCCAAGAACTGGTGAACGACGTGTTCAGAGATCTCCTCTATGTCTGTGTCGTGGTGTATCTGGACGACATCCTGGTCTTCTCTCCGGATCTACAAACCCACAGAGAGAACGTGCAGCTAGTTCTCCAGAGGCTCAGAGAGAACCGTCTGTACGCCAAGTACGAGAAATGCATCTTCGAAAAGTCGTCTCTTCCCTTCCTGGGTTATGTGATCTCGGACACTGGCCTGCAGATGGACCCAGAGAAAGTGTCTGCCATCATCAACTGGCCTCCTCCTTCCGGACTGAAGGCTATCCAACGCTTTCTCGGTTTTGGGAACTACTACCGTCAGTTCATCCCGCATTTCTCTGCTTTGACTGCGCCTCTCTCTGCCTTGACGAAAAAAGGAGCTAACCCTAAGGACTGGTCCTCGGCGGCCGATGCCGCGTTCTGCTCCTTGAAACAGGCGTTTGCTTCATCCCCAGTTCTCCATCGCCCTGAGTTGAACAGACAGTTCACCTTAGAGGTGGATGCCTCCTCCTCAGGAGCCGGGGCAGTGTTGATGCAGAACTCCCCCTCCTGAAAGATGGTCACTTGTGGATTCTTCTCCAAGAGCTTCTCGGCACCCGAACGCAACTACACCATCGGGGATCGGGAGCTACTGGCCGTGAAGCTGGCCTTGGATGAATGGCACTACCTCTTGGAGGGAGCTGTATACCCTATAATCATATACACGGACCACACGAATCTGGAGTACCTGCGGTCTGCCCAAAGACTGAACCCACGACAAGCCCGCTGGTCCTTGTTTTTTGCTCATTTTGATTTCCAACTCCATTTTCGGCCTGCGGATAAGAACGTGCGGGCAGACGCTTTGTCCAGGTCCTTCGTGCCCGTGGAGTTGGAGGAGGAGACGTACCAGCCCATCATCAACCCCAGTAAAGTCATTCCGGTGGCCCCTGTCGCTCTAACTCAGATACCCCCTGGGAAAACCTATGTCTCAGACACTGACAGACAGAGAGTCCTGCAATGGGGCCATGCCTCAAAGGTCGCCGGCCATGCTGGTCAGAAAAGACTTGGAGTACGATTGTCCGTCACTACTGGTGACCGTCCCTCCGTAAAGACGTTGCAACCTTCGTCTCAGCCTGTCCATCCTGTGCCCGGAACAAGACACCCAAGCACCTACCATATGGACGTCTTCTGCCTTTGCCCATTCCTTCCGTTCCGTGGCAACATATCGCAATGGACTTCATTACGGACTTACCCTTATCCTCCGAACATATGGTCATATGGGTTGTGGTAGATCGCTTCTCAAAGATGGCTCACTTCGTTCCCATGGCCGGGCTGCCCTCTGCCCAGGAGCTAGCTGACTCCTTCATACAGCACATATTCCGATTGCATGGCTTCCCCGCACACATTGTGTCCGACAGAGGAACTCAATTCACCTCGCGTTTCTGGAGGGCTCTCTGCAAACATCTGGGAGTGTCCTTGGACTTTTCTTCGGCCTACCATCCTCAGTCGAATGGCCAAGTGGAACGGGTCAATCAGATCCTGACCTCCTTCCTGCGCCACTACGTCAACATCCATCATGACGATTGGTCCACGCTCCTACCTTGGGCTGAATTCTCCCATAACCAGCACATCAGTGAGTCCACCTCCAGCTCTCCCTTTCAGGTCGTTTACGGACTGCAGCCTTCTGTCCCGTTGCCAGTATCCTCGGCTTCCGACGTCCCCGCAGCAGATGCTCTGGTTCGGGACTTCTCAGCTATATGGGACTCTGTCAAGTCTTCCCTAGAACGTGCTTCTTTGCGGATGAAGAGACATGCGGACAAGAGGCGCCTGGATCCCCCGTGTTTCTCCCCAGGTGATCTGGTCTGGCTTGCCTCCAGATATGTCCGATTGAAGTTACCCTCGTACAAGTTGGGTCCTCGCTACATCGGGCCGTTGAAGATCATCAGCAAGATCAATGCAGTCTCCTACAAGCTGCAGCTCCCGGCCACGATGCGGATACCCAACTCTTTCCATGTCTCCTTACTCAAGCCTGTTGTCCTTGGTCCCTTCTCCGCTGAGGTCGGTACTGCTCCCCCTCCTATTGCTGACGTTGACATCTATGCGGTAAGGGATATCGTGGCCATGAAGACCGTGCGAGGTCGGCAATACTTCCTGGTAGACTGGGCGGGTTATGGTCCCGAGGATAGGTCCTGGGAGCCCCGGGAGAATGTTGGCACTCCTCTGATTCGTGCCTTCCTGTCCCGATTGCGGGGAGGGGGGCGTGGGGGAGGGGGTACTGTCACGCTTCCCGGTCCCCTGGCCCCGCTCTCCGGTCCCCGTGGCCCGCTCCCCGGCGGCGTCCCCGGCTCACCGCTCCGGTCCCGCCTCCTCTTCCCCGCCTGCGGCCTCCATGCGTCCAGCTCCCCGCTCCCGGCGCTCCTCTGCGACGTGGGACACCCAGCCGGGCACTCCTGCTTCCTCTGTACGGCTCCCTGGACTGGCTTCTGGTACTCGGGCCTCGCGCTTGCGCATTAGGGCGCGCGCGCGGTCATTGACCCTTTCTTAAAGGGCCAGCACCTAGAAACAGGAAATTGCATAGACAGGTACAGGGTATATTAAGATTCACTTTCCTGGTGGGCGGGGCCTGTTCTACGTGTTTAGCAAGCTAGTGTTCAGGTCCCCTATTACTTTGCCCTGTGCTTTGCTCTGTCTTAACCCTGTCCTGTCTCGTAGAGCCTGTCCTGCCACGCCAGCCGCTCCGAACCTCTTCCGTGCCAGTACCCTGACGGTGACGTCGGCGGATGTTCCACCACCTCTGCAGCTCCGCCAGTCTCCAGTCCCTGGCTCCGTTGGGTGACTCGTCTCATCGCTCAGCAGGTTCCGGATCCCGCCTGACTACCCGGCCTCGGACCCTGAGCCTCGTCACCTGGACTACCATCCAGAACTCCGTTTGTTCCACGTCATCCACCTTTTCCAGCTCTCCTACGGACTGTCTGACTACCAACAGTGCTTCGGCTGCCGTGCATCCAGACCCTCTGGCGGGGTGACCAGCCTGGCTGCCTCCTCAAGGGAAACCGGTGTACGGTCCAGAGTTTCCACCACCCAGACGTAACAGGCTCTTGTACAATTCTTCTGATAATTCTTTTCACTCCTCTATCTGAAATCTTGTGGGTCATGGCTGGATTATAGTGAAATGATGTTCCTTCCACTTCCAGATTATGCCCCCAACAGTGCTGACTGTAACCTTCAGTATTTTAGAAATTCTTCTGTAACCAATGGTTGGTGGTTGGTGCCTCAGGATTGGAGGATTGCTGATGTGGTACCGATATTTAACCCTTTAGTGACGGAGCTAATTTTCACCTTAATGACCAGACCAAATTTTGCAATTCTGACCAGTGTCACTTCATGAGGTTATAACTCTAGAACGCTTCAACGGATCCCGGTGATTCTGAGATTGTTTTTTCGTCACATATTGGACTTCATGTTAGTACCAAATTTAGGACAATATTTTTTGTGTTTATTTATGAAAAAAATTGAATATTGGCAAAAATTTTGAAAATTTAGCAATTTTCAACTTTTGAATTTTTATACCGTTAAACCAGAGATTTCTGTGACACAAAATAGTTAATAAATAACATTTCCCACATGTCTACTTTACATCAGCACAATTTTGGAAACAAAATTTTTTTTTGTTAGGAAGTTAGAGGGGTTCAAAGTTTATCAGCAATTTCTCATTTTTACATCAAAATTTACAAAACCAGTTTTTTAGGGACCACATCACATTTGAAGTGACTTCAATAGGCCTAGATGACAGAAAATACCCAAAAGTGACACCATTCTAAAAACTGCACCCCCCAAAGTACTCAAAACCACATTCAAGAAGTTTATTAACCCTTCAGGTGCTTCACATGAACAAAAGCAATGTGGAATGAAAAAAAGCAAAAATTAAATTTTACCTAAAAATGTTGCTCTAACCCAAATTTATTCACTTTTAGAAGAAATAACACAACAAAATGGACCCCAAAACTTGTTCCCCACTTTCTTATGAGCGCGCCGATACCCCACATGTGGTCAGAAACCTCTGTTTGGACAAATGGGAGGGCTCGGAACAGAAGGAGCAATATTTGAATTTTGGAAAGCAAATTTGGCTGAAATAGATTGCGGGCACCATGTTGCATTTACAGGTCCGCTAAGGTACCTAAACAGAAGAAATCCCTCACAAGTGACACCATTTTGGAAACTAGACCCCTCAAGGCTTTTTATCTAGGGGTATAGTGAGCATTTTAGATCCACAGGTACTTCACAGATTTTGTTAACGTTACGTTGTCATATTGAAAATTTTAATAATTTTCTCAAAAATGTTGCTTTAGCATCAATTTTCTCACTTTTTCAAGAGGTAATTCCAAAAATTTGACCTCAAGGTTTGTTAACCACTTTTTTATGAGCGCGGTGGTACCTCACATGTTGTCTGAAACCTTTGTTTGGACAAATGGGAGGGCTTGGAACGAAAGGAGCAATATTTGAATTTTAGAAAGGAAATTTGCCTGAAAAAGATTGCGGGCACCATGTCGCATTTGGAGGTCCCCTAAGGTACCTAAACAGCAGAAACCCCGCACAAGTGACCCCATTTTGGAAACTAGGCCCCTCAAGGAATTTATCTAGATGTTTGGTGAGTACCCTGAACCCTCAGGTGCTTCACAGAATTTTATAACGTTGAGCCATGAAAAAAAAAAAATAAAATTTTACCACAAAATTGTTATTTCAACCAGGCAGCTTTTTTTTTTACAAGAGTAAAAGGAAAAAATTCAGCATAACATTTATTGTGCAATTTCTCCTGAGTTTGGCGATACCTTATATGTGGTGGAAATCAACTGTTTGGGCGCATGGCAGGGCTCGGAAGGGAAGGAGTGCCATTTGACTGCAAAATTGGCTGGAATCAATAGCGGACGCCAGGTTGCATTTGGAGAGCCCCTGAGGTGCCTAAACAGTGGCGGTCCCCCACAAGTGACTTCATTCTGGAAACAAGACACCTCAAGGCTTTTATCTAGGTGTATAGTGAGCAGTTTGAATCCACGAGTACTTCACAGAATTTGATAAGCTTAGGTTGCCATATTGAAAATTTTCATTTTTTTCACAAAACTGTTGCTTTAGCATCAAATTTCTCACTTTTTCAAGAGACAACAACAAACCGTGGACCCCACAGGTTGTTATCCAATGTCTTATGAGCACAGGGATACCCCACATGTGGCCAAAAACCTCTGTTTGGATAAATGGGAGGGCTTGGAATGGAGGGAGCACCATTTGAATTCTGGAAAAGTTGAAATAAATTGCGGGCACCATGTCACATTAGCAGGGCCCCTTGGGTACCTATACAGCAGAAACCCCCCACAAGTGACCCCATTTTGGAAACTGGATTTTATTCAGGAGTATAGTAAGCATTTTGAATCCACAGGTACTTCACAAAAATGTTGCTGTAGCAACAAATGTCTCACTTTTAGGCTATGTGGCCATGATCCAGCGACACGGCGTCTAGTACACAGTGTCAGCCTTCCTGCAGAGATGTGAGTGTTGTCCACAGGAGAATGCAGCTGCCCATGCCCACGATTTGGGTTCAGGCTGCTGTGGAGCTCTATGCTACCTGCAGAGAACACTCATCTCCGCAGCATAAATTGACATGCTGAGGCTCGGGAAGCTGCGCCACAGGTCGGTTTATGCTGCGGAGAAAAGAAGCACATTGGGCATGAGATTTCTAAAAATCCTTCCACTGTGCTTCTACTGCACAACGCAGCACTATGGACGCAGAGAAAACACTCTGCGCCCAAAACGCTGCAAATCCCGATTGTGGGCGCACAGCCTAAAATGCTACAATGGATGAATGGATAGATGTCAAACATATATAACGTCCCACCCCCTGCATATTCTAAGCTGGCGCCCTTTAGTGCCTTTCATGTGGCACTAAAGGGTGCCTAGCCTTGTATTTAGCCCCCCAAAAAATTAATAATTAAAATAAACGACGTGGGGTCCCCCCTATTTTTGATAGCCAGCTAGGGTAAAGCAGACAGCTGTAGCCTGCAAACCACAGCTGACAGCTTCACCTTGTCTGGTGATCAATTTGGAGGGCTCCCCAGGCGTTTTTTTTTAAAAAAAAAAACGTGGGGTCCCCCCCAAATTAGATCACCAGCCAAGGTGAAGCGGACAGCTGGGGTCTGGTATTCTCAGGGTGGGAAGAGCCATGGTTATTGGACTCTTCCCAGCCTAAAAATAGCAGGCCGCAGCCGCCCCAGAAGTGGCGCATCCATTAGATGCGCCAATCCTGGCGCTTCGCCCCAGCTCATCCCGCGCCCTAGTGCGGTGGCAGACGGGGTAATATATGGGGTTGATACCAGCTGTAATGTCACCTGGCATCAAGCCCTGGGGTTAGTGATGTCACGGCATCTGAACAGATACCCGACATCACTAACCCAGTCAGTAATAGAAAAAAAAAAGACAAAAAAAAAATTTATTTGAAAAAACACTCCCCGAAACATTCCTCTTTTACCAATTTATTGAAAATAAAGAAATTCCGGTCGCTGTAATCCATTTTGGAGGTCCCACGCCGACTCTGGATCTTCTAGAATATGGGGGGCACGTTCAGGGAACGTATCCCCCATTTTCTGGAAGAGCAAGCTCTCCATGAGCAGTGTGGGTGCAGTAATCTGAGAATACTGCACTCACACTGCCCCGGTCCAACCTAGGGCAGAGTGACCTGCAGTAACCTCATTCCAGAATATGAGGGGCACGCTCACAGAACGTACCCCCCATTTTCTGGAACAGCAGTCTCTCCATGTGAGGAGTGTGACTGCAGATTACCGCACTCACCCTCCCCCGGTCCACAGTGGAGTAGCTTGTGCAGTTGCGACGTCAGCAGGATCCCTGCTTGCAGGGATCCAGCTGACAGCCGCTGTCTGCGCATGCGCCGCCAGCTTTGAAGAAGGAGGCGGCGATCGCGGGCCCGGAGCACCAGCAGCCAGGTAACGTATAACCGGGGGCTGGGGGGGGTGACGGGGGGGTGACGGGGGGTGACCTAGTGGGACCTAGTGGGACCTGGGGACACCTTTCTGCCGCATGTGACGTGTCACATGCGGCAGAAAGCGCAGAATGAATGCGGCCGCGCGCTGTGCGCCGCCATCTTCCACGCTCCGGAGGGGGGAGGGGGGTGGTGGCTCTGGAGAACCGGAGGGGGCTCCGGTGACCAGAGGGCTCCGGTGGACCGGAGGAGGGGTCAGGGGGAGGACATTTCCCTCCGATCTGAAATGTTTGATCATTTCAGATCGGAGGGAAATGACTGCAGAGCCGGCGCCGGCGGCAGTTTTCTGTGCGCTTCGGCGCCATTTTGGATGTCCGGTGGGGGTAGGGGTGGGGGTGGGGGGACTCTCCGGTACCGGGGGCTTTGGGGGCACTAGGGGGTTAGATTTCTTTCTCATCTGACATGTTTGATCATGTCAGATGAAAAAGAAATCAGTTTTACCGGCCATTTTTTTTTTTCATGTGTTCGTCGGTATACAGTGTATACCGCCGATCACATGATCGGGGTCCAAAAAAAACACCCCGATTCATAATCTGGGGGGTCTCAGCTACCCCTGGTAGCTGAAACCCCCGAGATTTTCGGTCGCTGGGGGGCGCTACAGGGTTTTTTCGGGCCGCCGCTTTAAAGCGGCGGAACAGAATAAGTACCCTGTTTTGCCGCCGCTTTAAGTCGTACGGCCGTCGTTATGAGGTTAAGAAAGGTAAAGGAAAGAGTCAGATTCACTTGTTTCCATAAATCTACTATAAAGAAATGAGAAAAAAACCTACAAATATACTGTATATATAAAAAAATTACTTTCACCTCCTTGGATTCAAACTAGCAACTTTCAAACATGTGTCCAGCAGCCCTTAGCTATTGAGCCACAAGGAATGATGATGTCAGAGGGAGGATTTTATATAGATGGTCCTGCAATGCAGCCTCTTACACAGCAGACTACACAGGACATAGAGATCCATTGTACAGAGCAGAGCATCTCTGTGCCCTGTGTTCTAGAGGGAGAGGAAAAGAGATTTTTTTTTTTAATTTTAATAATATTGCTAAAAATAATAAAAAAAATTACAATGTAATTTTGATTGCGCTTTTTTATAAAATGATAAACAAACACCTCATACCCTCTTCTCTTTCCTATACCTATCTTTTTCTTCCTTCTTCTCTCTTTCTAACCTTTACTCAGTCTTTATAGTTAAAATAGTTTTCCATAATACTGTTCTGAGATGACATACCATGATACGGTGTAACCTGAATTGACTTGTTTTAACTGTTTTATCTGTTTTGCTTTCTTATTTTGACCATTCTTATCCTGGTAAAGTACTCTTACAATACAGTGCTATTTGCCTGATCCACCTGTGCGGATCAGCCTTGACCTTTGTACGACTACATCTTATATGTGTTATAAGCAATACTTTGTTCACTTTTCCTTAAACTCAATAAAATTATTTACTGAAAAAATAATGATAAACAAACATCACAAATCAGCAAATAACATTACAGGTGTCCCTGTAATCATAACGACCTGAACAATACAGCGATCAGATAGGGATCGGCAAATGGCGTAAGAAAAAAAAAGCAGTGTAATATATTAGTTTTATTTATTAAAACCCATAAAAAATGTAATAAAAATGTCTCATTGAGGCCGTGTTCACACGTAGCGTAAATGGTGTGTTTTTTTCTGCAGGTGTCCGTACCACGAGCGCAATAACAATCCTCTCTGCTTATTGACTGTTTGCGGTATTTTTTATGCATTGTCCGCCTTATTTGATATGTTTGTTGCAGATGTGAATCCTGAAGCTTATAATAAAAGAAAAAAAAAAACACCAAAACCACACAGTTCAGCGGTGTCTTCAGACGCACACAGGGCGGAGATTTCATGACGTCTCATCCACTTTTCTTGGACATTTAGTCCATGTTCACATGTAGTGTAAATGATGCATTTCATTCTGCTGCTTTTTTTGCACATATATTCTGCTCTGTTTAAGGCCCCTTTCACACGTCAGTGATTCTGGTACGTTTGTGCTTTTTTTTAAACGTACCAGAATCACTGACATACGCAGACATTATAATGAATGGGTCTGCTCACACGTCAGTGATTTTTCACTGCACGTGTCTCCGTGCGGCGTTCCCACGTGTGCGTGATTGCCGCACGGAGACATGTCCATTTTTTTCTGGCATCACTGATGTTCCACGGACCACGCAGTGGTGTGGTCCGTGAAACACGTGCCAGAAAAAAACGTGCTTTTAAAATAAAAAACATTTTAACTCACCCGGCGGCTAGCGATGTCCTCTGCAGCCCGTGCAGCCTGCTGCTTCTGAGCCGGCTCATTATTGTCGCGCATATTCATTATGCGTGACACAGCCGACCCGGAAGCAGCTGCTGCGGGGGTCAGCGCCGTCCGGATGCTGCACCGCGGGAGCGATCAGCACCATGGACAGCGGGAGCGCGCACAGGTGAGTAGTTTTCTAAGTGCAATCACGGGCCACGGAGAACGGAGCCCGGGTTGCACTTAGACAACCCACGTGTGCCGTGATTCACATCACACGCAGGGACATGTGCGTGTTTTACACACCAGTGAAAAACGTCACTGTTTTTCACTGACGTGTGAAACGGGCCTAATTGTCCAAGTACAGTGGATGTGATTTAATGAAAATACGCTGCTGAACTCTGCGGTTTTGGTGCTTTTTTCTCTCTAGAGGTTTCTATGTGGAGCTTAATAAAATGCATGGAAAAACTTTTCTGTTCTATAAAATGCAGATTTACATCTGAACTAAAACCTTAAATAATGGAGAAAAAGCGTAAAAAAATGCAGCAAAAATGGATTGTATAATTTGGTGCAGAAGGTGGCAGAAACAAAAAACACAGAATTTATGCAACGTGTGAACATGGCTTTCTATTCATATTATTTCTTCATGGCTTTGTAGGCACAAATAAGCAACATGTCATATAGTGATGCTTATATAAATACTAGAAATAGGCCCGATGCTATCGCATCTGACTCGCCCACCCCAGGGCTATGGGACACCCGGTGCCGGACTAGTCCGGTGGTAGTCAGTGGTGGCTGGGCCCGGCTCCGTGGCCCTGGTGGGTGTCAGTTGAATATGTGGCTTGAATTAAAGTTTGTGTTCGTGACGCCACCTGTGGTATGCGGCTACTAAGCCGCCGCTGCTGTGTGAGGCCTCCGGGATGATGTTATGGCAGCAATGGTGGTACTGCTCCCCACAGGTGGAGCAATGCCCGGGGCACAGTTGGTGCTTGTGGAAGTCTATGGTGCTGTGTGACTAACACGGTGCAGGGCCGACCAGCAATGAAAGAAACAGGCACAAACAGTAGTCTCTTTACCTTCTCCTCTTTTACTCGGCAGAAACTTAGTCCAGGGAGACCGTCACAGATGGTAAAGATGATCCGGCCGGCCTGGAAGTGCCTGGGGTGATCTTTGGCCAGTTGAGTATGAGGCCTACTCCTTAATCTTTCTCTGCTGTGTTAGGACATTGCACTTTGGGTTTGCAATTGCCCTCTTGCTGCTGGGACTTGTTGTTCGTCCCCTTTTCTGTGTGGTAGACTGCGCAGGCCCTCTCTGGTGCTTCTCTGCTGGAGTCTACACCGGGCCCTTGGGATGCAGCTGTACCTTCAGATTGCTTCTGGGACAGGGGGCTTGCAGCTCTCCTGCCCTCCGGATTCAGCTACCAGGGATGGATTTTATGCCCTGGCAACTACAGACTCCGATGTCCGAGCCCCTGCTGTGCCTCTCTGCTCCCCTTGCTTCACTGGGCCAAGCTATCCCAGCTCTAGGCCCCAGTTTACAAGGCAGCACTACTCTGCGTCTGCACTCTCTCACTCCTGTCTCCAGACTAACCACCACTTCCTCCTTCCAGCCAGACTTAAGGAATGCTCCCTGAAGTTCCAGGTTCAGAGCTCCCCCTGCTGGCCGGAGGGAGAACTGTGTTGAGTGTTAACTTACTGGCCAATAGATCTCCCAATTACCTCCAGGCTCAGCATTAACCCTTTTGGGAGGGCAATGCTGTTGTGGCGACCAGGTCCTGGGGCGCCACACTCCCCCTTAGTTAAATTCAGTACTCCCGGACTGTAGAAACAAACATGACATGTTAGAACATTTCATCCCATTATGGGAGGCGCAAATACTTTAACGTTACAACCTTAAACATTACTATAAGAGTCCAGTGTGGCCCCCTGCCGGGTGTCCATTACACTGCTCCATGGGGGACCCGCCGCGTTCAAACCCCCAACGTAGGCTCTGGGCGTGCGTCAGAGCATTGATGACCCCACTCTATGCACGCCGGACGGGTTTTTCTTCAGGGGTGTTGAGCACACTGGTGCTAACTATGAACAATTTAGGTGTTGGCCACCCATAGTCCAGTGGCCCAATTGTCCATTTTCGCAATCAAAGAAAAAGAAAACATTTTGTACACAACATGACAGACATTTTGCATAACTATTTACATTCTAATAAGTACTCTTTCCCTTATACAGTTGACTCCCTATACCTTAGAGGGGGTTGTCCCCGAGTGCTGCGCTGGGACCTACGTAGCTCTGGTGTTTGCCCCTGACTACGTGGTGCGTCTTCTATCTCAGCACTACAGGTGGGCCTAACCCCCATAGGTAAGCGTGATGGTTGCCTTTGTGATCTAAGAGTCGCCAAGGGTATGACAGGTTCACCACTGACAGGGGGTTGATCCTCCTGTTCCACTGCTGGCGTGTCATCTCGTGCTGGAGCGGACGATTCTTTAGGTGGATCCGGAACCTTTTCCGTTTCTGGCTCGACCAACTGCGGAAACGTCAAAACTGGTACCACTATGGCATTGTTTATTCGGGTCCAAGTTTTGGGGAACTTTCCAAGGATGGTTTGAATCATCTCCCCTTCTTTCTCTTGACTTTGGGGACTTCCTTGTACTCCTTCCATTTCTCTTTGGATTCTGCACCGTTCAGGGCACGCTTTCAGGCGGTCTCGGGAAATTGCTTGATAGGTCTTGCCTTCATCTTTGCTTATGAGGCATACCTTACTATTGTCAAAGTTGGAGGGGATAATGGTGTAGGGCTCGCTTTCCCACTGATCATCCAATTTATGCGCCTTCCGCTTCTTCTTGAGGACTTGTTCTCCAGGTGCTAAGGGAGTTGCTGGGGCTGTTTGATTGTAATGCTGTTCTTGTCTCGTTCTTGCTTGAGACAGGCTCCTCTCTACGCACTCCTGGACCTTACGGTACCGCTGCTGCCGTTCTGTATCCCAATCCTCTATTTCTTGAACCGCCTCAGGCGACACAGTCCCCATCTCAAAGTCTACAGGCAACTTGCCTGGTCTGGCTCGCATCAGGTAAGCGGGGCTGCAGTTGGTCGAATTCACTGGGATGTGGTTGTACAGGTCTACCAGATCTGGCAACTTTTCTGGCCATTGGTTCCTTTCCTCCAGCGGTAGGGTCTTCAGCATATCAATAACCACATGGTTCATTTTCTCGCACAGTCCATTGGTTTGGGGGTGGTACGGTGTGGTTCGGATTTTCTTACAACCGTACATGTTACAGAACTCTTGGAACACTTCAGCCTCGAATGCAGGACCCTGATCAGTCAGTACCCTTTCCGGATAGCCGTGAGGTCGGCAAAAGGATGCCTGGAACGCTCTAGCTGCTGTCCTGGCTGTCTGGTCCTTCACAGGCACTACTACCAGGAAACGAGAGTAATGGTCCACAATGGTGAGGGCGTACACATAGCCTGACCGGCTTGGTGTTAACTTCACGTGGTCCAGGGCCACCGACTCCAGGGGCTGCTTTGTGACAATTGGCTGCAAGGGAGACCTTTGGCTGGCATCGTCTTTCCGCCTCAGGTTACACGGGCCACAGTCTCGGCACCACTTCTCGATCATCTTTCTCATGTGCACCCAATAGAACCGATCACGGAGTAGGGCCTCCAACTTCTTCCACCCGAAGTGTCCTGCGTTATCATGATACGCTGCTAGGACCATTGGAGCATCTCTCTGCGGAACCACTATCTGCCAGACAAGTTCATTTGTTCGATAGTTGACATATCTCTTGCAGAGCTTGCCTTGGTAGGTGAACAGTCGTCCCCTCTCCTTCCACAGCTGCTGGGCTTCCTCTGGAGCGTCTGGGCCAAGATGGGTCTCAGCTTGCGCTAGCTTCTCTTTGACCAATCGCACGGCCGGGTCACCGTTCTGTGTTTCTTCCCAATTATGGTGGAGTAAGGGGTTGACCGAGACCCCGTGCTGGCTTGAGCGCTTCACTCCCACAGCATGCTCACACTGGGACACACCTTGGTGATGGAAAGCCGGTAACTCTATCTCTTCGAGTTCATCCATGTCTTCTCCAGACTCGGGCAAGTGAGGCATTCTGGACAGCGCATCAGCATTGTTATTCTTCTTGCCAGCCCGATACTTGATGGTAAAGTCAAAGTTAGACAGCCGGGCCATCCATCGCTGTTCCATCGCACCTAACTTGGCTGTTGCCAGGTGTGTCAACGGATTGTTGTCCGTGAAGATGGTGAACTTGGCCGATGCCAGATAGTGCTTGAAGCGTTCAGTCACTGCCCAAACAATAGCGAGGAACTCCAGCTTGAAGGAACTGTAGTTTTCTGGATTCCTTTCTGTGGGCCGAAGCTTCCTACTGGCGTACGCTATCACCCTCTCTCTGCCTCCCTGTACCTGGGACAGAACTGCTCCCAGTCCCACGTTGCTGGCGTCTGTATACAGTACAAACGGTTGGCTGTAGTCAGGGTAGGCCAGAATTTCTTCTCCCGTGAGAGCCCCTTTCAGCCGGACAAAGGATGTTTCCAGTTGGCTGCTCCATTCAAATGGAGGGCTCTGCTTCTTAGCCTGCTTTGGCTGGCCCACCAGGAGATCTTGAAGGGGCGCTGCTATCTTGGTGAAACCATTAATGAACCTTCGGTAGTAGCCCACCAGTCCAAGGAACTGCCGCACCTCCTTCACTGTGGTGGGTCTTGGCCAGTCCTTGATTACAGTGACTTTCTCCGGATCAGGTGCCACACCTTCTGCGCTGACCACATGACCCAGGTACTGTACCTTTGGCTTCAAGAGGTGACATTTGGACGGCTTGATCTTCAGGCCATATTTCGACAAGGATTCAAACACTTCTGCTAAGTGCTTCAGGTGGTCCTCATAAGTCTTGGAGTAGACTATTACGTCATCCAGGTACAACAGCACGGTTTCAAAGTTGTGGTGGCCCAAGCAGCACTCCATCAACCTTTGGAATGTCCCTGGGGCGTTGCAGAGCCCGAATGGCATACAATTGAACTCACAGAGGCCCATTGGTGTCGTGAATGCAGTCTTCTCCTTGTCCGCCTCTGCCACGGGAACCTGCCAATACCCACTGGTGAGATCCAAGGTGGAGAAATAGTTAGCTGACTTTAAGGCTGTTAGTGACTCCTCTATTCTGGGCAGTGGATAAGCATCTTTATGTGTAATGCGGTTAATTTGCCTGTAATCTACACACATTCTCATTGTACCATCTTTTTTCTTTACGAGCACTAGTGGAGCTGCCCAGGGGCTACAACTATCTCTGATAACCCCAGCCTCCTTCATTTCCCGTAACATTTCCTTGGCACACTGATACTGTGCGGGGGGTACAGGGCGGTATCTCTCTTTAATGGGATGATGATCACCCGTGGGGATTTGATGTTTAACCCCTTTCACCTGCCCAAAATCTAGGGGGTGTTTGCTGAAGACCCGCTCGTACTCCTGTACCACCCGGTAAACCCCATGCTTTTGGTGCGAGGGGGTGGAGTCGGTGCCTACATGTAATTTTTGGCACCAGTCTTCCGGCTGCCCCTTGGAGCCATTGTCTTCCGCCTGGTCGGACGGGATCAAGGGTTCCACTGCTTTAATGGTATTGTTACTGACAGTGTACAGTTTTGCTACAGTGGCGTACCGGGGCAATTTGGCCTCCTCCTCCCCACAATTCAGGACACGGACGGGCACTCTCCCCTTGCGGACGTCCGCTACCCCTCTGGCTATCAGGACTCCAGGCCTACTGTCTGAATACACTGGTTCTACCAAGGCATGGTAATCCTGACCCTTGAGGCCTATTGCTGCCCGACACCATATCAACATTTCACTTCTTGGGGGTATTACAATGGGGAGGGGGTCACTTACCCTCACACTGCCAATTTCTCCTCCGGCTAGCTCTACTTGCTGCCTCCTCATCAGGGCTCTGATCTCCCTCTGTAGGACACGCTGCTGCCCGGAGCTGGCAGTTTCAGACGCCTGTTGCAACAAAATTATCACTTCGGCAATACAATTTTCTATCACATTTGTACCAAGGGTTAGCAGTGGGTCAGATTCTTTGCGATCTATATCTACAATTATCATCCCCTGACATGGCAATTCCACCCGCCCCACTTTAATGGTTACTTCTTTGTACCCAATTTGAGGTAAGGGCTGACCATTACTGGCCACAATCGTTAAATCATCATCTGGGCCATGGTCAATGTCTGAATCAGCCCAATATCTTTTGTACAGTTTGTGGGGGATGGTTGTTACCTGGGACCCCGTATCCAGGAGGGCATTCAAAGGGATCCCATCCAGCACAATGGGAAGGACCGGGCGTCCTCCCACATACTTGCTGCGGCTGGGGTTTGAGCCGGGCTTCCTCACACCTGGGGGTTGGCTCCTGGCCCCAGGCTCGGCCCGTTTAAAGGACAGCGTCGTGCAATGTGGCCCGCCTGGTTGCAGTGGCGGCAGATCGGTTGTCCTGTTGAATCATACCGGTCTGTGTCTCTGCCTCGGGTCGGCGGAATCCTCCTCTGTCGCATCCATGGGACGTCTTCTGGGCTGGAGGCCAACTCGATTTTTGCAGGCGAGGGGGTCATTTGTAGAGACTGCACGGTCTTGGCAAGGGCAGCCACAGTCTTGGTCAGCTCCTGGAACTGCTGTCTGAGCTCTGCAGTGGGATCCTTATCCAGGGACTGCGCCTCAGCCCCTGCAGTGGCTCGTGTTGCAGGCACCACCCCGGGGTACGTGATAGCAAGAGGCCGGAGGGGTACTGGGTCATTCGGTGTAGATTCTCTCAGTACCCTGATGGCCTGGTCCTTAAACTTGGCAAAGTCCAGAGCAGGGTTCTGCAGGACCAGGATACGCAGCTGGGTCCTGTGGGCATCTGACAGGAGCCCCTCTATGAACTGCTCAGTTAGGAGTTTGTCTTCTTCACGTACACTCTCTGGGTCCACCTGTTTAACTGCTTTCAGGGCCTCTTGCAAGTTTAAGGCATAGTCCCTTATGCTGTCCGTGGCCCGTTGCTTGCACCCAAAGAATCTCACCTTTATCTCTGCTGCGGTGCGGGTGTCAAAAGTACTCTTTAGCTTGGCCAGTATCTGGGCTGCTGTCCCTTTATCTGTATCAGGCCAGGACTTCGCTTCACGCTGGGCTGCGCCGGCTAGCTGTCCCATTACTATGCCCACCTTCTGGCTCTCAGTCAGAGGATACACCCGGAACAAGCTGTGCAGGCTTTCTCTGAAGTCACTCAAGGTATGGGACTCCCCGGAGTACTGCGGCAGCCATTCTGCTCCCGGTATGTACGGCATGGTGATCGGCATTACCGGCGCTACAGTGGGGGCTGGGGCGACGGCGACTGGGACTACTTCGGCCGGTGCTGCGGCGCCCTGGGCGATGGCAGCCACCTGCTCTCCCTCGGAGTCGGACATCTTCCTCCCCCTTAGTGAACCTTACCAGGCTCCGTTCACTTTTCAAATTTTCTTCCGGGTCGCGCGGGGTTAACAGCGCTCTGCTCTGATGGCGCGCTCCCTTCGCGCTCTTTGTCAGGCACGCCCCCCTTCTTCCTGCGCTCGGCACGGCTAATGGCGGCGGCAATTTACAACCAGTACACAGTCTTTTACACAGTTCTTCAGGCGCACAGTACCCGGTGTGACCGGGCACGAAATCCTGTTCGTGACGCCAAAGTTGACTCGCCCACCCCAGGGCTATGGGACACCCGGTGCCGGACTAGTCCGGTGGTAGTCAGTGGTGGCTGGGCCCGGCTCCGTGGCCCTGGTGGGTGTCAGTTGAATATGTGGCTTGAATTAAAGTTTGTGTTCGTGACGCCACCTGTGGTATGCGGCTACTAAGCCGCCGCTGCTGTGTGAGGCCTCCGGGATGATGTTATGGCAGCAATGGTGGTACTGCTCCCCACAGGTGGAGCAATGCCCGGGGCACAGTTGGTGCTTGTGGAAGTCTATGGTGCTGTGTGACTAACACGGTGCAGGGCCGACCAGCAATGAAAGAAACAGGCACAAACAGTAGTCTCTTTACCTTCTCCTCTTTTACTCGGCAGAAACTTAGTCCAGGGAGACCGTCACAGATGGTAAAGATGATCCGGCCGGCCTGGAAGTGCCTGGGGTGATCTTTGGCCAGTTGAGTATGAGGCCTACTCCTTAATCTTTCTCTGCTGTGTTAGGACATTGCACTTTGGGTTTGCATTTGCCCTCTTGCTGCTGGGACTTGTTGTTCGTCCCCTTTTCTGTGTGGTAGACTGCGCAGGCCCTCTCTGGTGCTTCTCTGCTGGAGTCTACACCGGGCCCTTGGGATGCAGCTGTACCTTCAGATTGCTTCTGGGACAGGGGGCTTGCAGCTCTCCTGCCCTCCGGATTCAGCTACCAGGGATGGATTTTATGCCCTGGCAACTACAGACTCCGATGTCCGAGCCCCTGCTGTGCCTCTCTGCTCCCCTTGCTTCACTGGGCCAAGCTATCCCAGCTCTAGGCCCCAGTTTACAAGGCAGCACTACTCTGCGTCTGCACTCTCTCACTCCTGTCTCCAGACTAACCACCACTTCCTCCTTCCAGCCAGACTTAAGGAATGCTCCCTGAAGTTCCAGGTTCAGAGCTCCCCCTGCTGGCCGGAGGGAGAACTGTGTTGAGTGTTAACTTACTGGCCAATAGATCTCCCAATTACCTCCAGGCTCAGCATTAACCCTTTTGGGAGGGCAATGCTGTTGTGGCGACCAGGTCCTGGGGCGCCACACATCGGCAGTGAGGTGAAATAAAGATCTGTCTATGCTTAGTGGTGCTGACAGGAGCAGTGGAAATGCATTACACTGATTGCGTTTTCCAATATATCTGTTGTATGTCATTCCTCTGCATTTGTGTATTGTATGTGTTGCGTCATTTGACCTCTTTCACCCCTGTGCACTGTCTCTTTCTTGTTGTGTGCTGTATATTGGTATCTGGTGTTGTGTTTCTTGAGCTGTGTTCACTATGTGGTGTCTCCCCTGTGTGCAGTGTCTGTTTACACTATGTGGTCCCTTGTAAGCTGATTGTCCACAGAATTTTTTTGGGGGCTAATTAAATGTGTTAAAAGCTGTGTGTATTTTTATTGTAAATAAACATAATGTGTGTGTATATGTGTGTGTGTCCGTGTGTGTATATATATATTTTTTTAACTTATTTCTCTTTCTCTAACACACACAGCTCTGCTATACACTCAGCTCTAACACACAGGCACAGACACGCACAGACACAGACACGCGCAGACACAGGAGCGCACAGACACAGGCGCGCACAGACACAAGTGCGCACAGACACAGATGCGCACAGACATAGGCTCGCACAGACACAGGCGCGCACAGACACAGGCGCGCAACAGACACAGGCGTGCACAGACACAGGCGCGTACAGACACAGATGTGCACAGACAAAGACACAGGTGTGCACAGACACAGACATAGACACGCACAGACACAGGCGCACAAAGGCATAGGCGCGCACAGGCACGCACAGGCGCACACAGACACCGGCGCGCACAGGCGCGCACAGACACAAGCGCGCACAGACACAGGCATGCATAGACACAGATAGGCACGCACAGCTCTGCTATACACTCAGCACACACACACACAGCACTGAACTGTCTAGAATGGAGGCTGCAGGGAGATTCTCAAAAATCCACTCCAATGTAGATGCAACCATGTGCTTACAGGACCTGTGTGATGTCACTGTCATGTGATCAGTCACATGATCAGAAGCTGCTGCTCCAGGGAACTCTGCTGTGTGGGAGTATGAAGTGGAGCCGTGGGTGTAATGTAATGTGCGGGAGTATGATGTGGAGCAGCGGGTGCAATGTAATGTGCAGGGGTGGCGGAGCCGCGGGTGTAATGTACTGTAATGTGCGGGAGTATGAAGTGGAGCCATGGGTGTAATGTAATGTGCGGGGGTGGCGGAGCCGTGGGTGTAATGTTATGTAATGTGCGGGGGTGGCGGAGCCGCGGGTGTAATGTAATGTGCGGGGGTGGCAGAGCAGCGGGTGTAATGTAATTTGCGGGGGTGGCGGAGCCACGTGTGGAGCTGCGGGTGGTGTTTATGTCAGCTGCACAGGGGCAGTTCGAACTGCGCCTGCGCAACTGACAGTGGCGCGGTGCATGACGGAATAGGAGGACAAAACTGGTGATTATGTAAGTAGATAAGAATATTCTGGCTGCTATGACTATGAATGAACAGTCCGGGGCATCTGCTGGATGACCCTAACTGCCAAATGGGTGTGGCTAGGGGTGTGGCTAGGGGCATGGTCAAAATTTGCCTCCCTCTTTCCTTTTTTCAAAAGTTGGGAGGTATGGTACTGTGTGACGTCCTGGCAAAACCAGGTAGTCACAGATGACTGTACCCCCTCCTGGGTACAGGAATCACCTTCTCCTTGAGATTCCACCAACACACCACACATAGGTAACACCAGCCACAAAAGCCTAGCCACCCCCATCAGGACAATAGGGACACACCAGTGGGCGGGAACAGGCAGATGGGAACGTCCAACTAGGGGTCCTGAGGTGTCAGGGGAGGGAACCAGTTAGTTGAAGTGGAAGTTTAGGGAGGCACATTTCCTTGAACGTTGCAAACAAAAATCTCCTTCTCCCTTTGACCCGTCACCCAAAGCACCTGAACCCTCCCTGGTGCCACCGCTAACACTGGTGTCACACCGCCCCGAGTTCCTGTTGGTGTCCTTTGTGTCCGGGTAAAAGCTCTTTACCCACCAGTCCACCCCAAAGGGTCCCAAAGTTCCGGAACCCTCTGGCCTGGAGGTTAGCCACCGGTTTTGCTGGTGACTGGGCCTTGCCTGACTCCACTGCTGGCCCTTCCTCCAACCAGTCCTCCAGCGGGTGTTGAAGTTCTGGTGGTGGGGTAACAAGAAGGCAAGTCCATAACAACAGGGGAAAGCTGGGTTTTAACTGGGAAAAGGGGGTAGCCAGGATCCACTACCTTTTACTCCTTCTTATACAAAAGCAGCTATTTCTCTGCGAAGCTGCCACTGCTACCGCTCCCAGTATGGGCACTGTCTCCTTGCTCCCCCTCCTGCTCAGGAGCTGAGCCCACGCGGATGCCCTCGGTACCGGCTATGACCGGCCTCTCACATTGCTGTGGGACCCACCTATCAGCGGGCTGTTCCTCACTCCTGCAGGAGCACACCGGCTGCTTAGCCGGAACAGGACGCCTGGGAGCCATTGGTGCTGCAGCTGGGAAAAAGACTCCTCCAGGTGCCGCCTGCGTAGCGTAGTACACCGGTACCATCCGGTCCATACCCAGAGACTGCTTCCTGCCACCCCTCTCCATCCAAGAGGCCCTGGGACTACACCTCCCCTACCCATGGAGGGGATTCCACTTTGCTGCCCCACTCCATCAGCTCCGGGCGTTCCCCCTATATCCAGGCAGCGGCAGTGCTACCAACCCTCACTGCAACCCTCGGGTGGCGTCACTGACAAACTTTCTTACTGTAAATAACCCTTTTCTACGGTTGTGAGGACGGACGGCCGAACGACCCCGGGTCCGGCTACCACTCGAGCTGCAATAACGAACCCGGATCCGAGCAGCCTCCTTCAGTGGTCTGGCCCCCGTTCGCAACAATGTCCAGTGGCTGAAATGATGGTTTGTTGGCAAGGACAACAGTAAGATAAGATATACAGTATTGCAGGAAAGTGCAGCCAGTGCTGCTGTGCCCTTTTCTGCCATATATCTTATTATCCTAACTAAACTGTAAAAGATAGATTGATGTCAGTGTCACCAAGCTGCTTGGAACACTGGAAGCTGCGGAGGTGGGGGAGGAATGAGGAGAGGAGGATGAGGGACTGCAGGCTGATAGATAAGGGAGTGAGGTAGGCCATCCCTTATCCAATATGAGAAGTGGGGGGAGCATTAGGAGCAGTTTATGTTATAGAGGGCAAGGCAGGTCCTGTTTATTGTATTAAATACAACTAAATTACTGTGCACTCAGGGGTGTAATGATAATGGTCACAGAGGTCGCAATTGGAGATGGGGGGCCTCCGCTGACCTCAGCGCGTGCTTAAGGTGGATGTGAGTCGCAGGGCACACATCTAGCTGAAATGCATTGCAGAACAGAGGCTTCCACTGCAATCAGTGGCATAGATACTGGGGGGCAGAGGGTGTGGTGACCCCACGCCCCGCACTCTGAGGGGACAACCCTGAGCTACCGTTGCTCTTAACTATATCGGCGTGAGAAGCACGCTGTTATAATTGAGCCGTGAGATGAACAGGGATAGAATGATTGTGGTCTCAGGGATCGCGACTTGGCCTTGGGGTGCAGGGGGCCCACCGGCCCCAGCCGCTGTCCCAGCTGGTTATTTGTCTGAGGCCGCACATCCAGCTGAAATGTATCGCTGTGCAGAGACCTGTTGGGCCCCAGCACTGTAATATGTGTTGCAACCAAACAAAAGATGGCAGCTTTCAGCGACGTTCCCATGACTGAGGTGGCGCATGACAATAACGTCATGTGTTGCCATAGCACGGTCACCAATGAAAGCTGCTGCCATTGCGGGCCGGCTATAGAGTAGGGCACCACGCAATGTGGGAGCTGGGGAGGGTGAGTACAGTATAGACCAGAAGGGGGACAGTATATACCAGGATATACTATGAGGGGGACAGTATATACCAGGAGGGGATCAGAAGGGGGACAGTATATACCAGGAAAGGTCAGAAGTGAGTAACATATATACCAGGAGGGGGACTATATACCAGGATAGGGGACATATATACCAGGATGGGGGACATATATACCAGGATGGGGGACATATTTACATGGAAGGAGCCCAGGACTGGGGACATTAGTACAGGATGGGGGACATATTTACAAGGAAGGAGCCCAGGATTGGGATATATTAGAACAGAATGGGGGACATTACTTGATAAAAGGAAGGAAGGGCAACTCACATGTCTGTATAGGATTTAGAATGCTAAATATATACATACAGTATACATCTGACAAACATGTGAGGATGGAGGGGGGCCCATCGAACTTTAGTTACGCCACTGTTCAAAAGCATTAAATTGATTAATTATTGCTTACCCTATATCATATGAGCAATAACATAATTTTTCATATGAACCAAAAACTCCTAAGAATCCAATAAGTACAGTCATATGAAAAAGTTTGGGCACCCCTATTAATGTTAACCTTTTTTCTTTATAACAATTTGGGTTTTTGCAACAGCTATTTCAGTTTCATATATCTAATAACTGATGGACTAAGTAATATTTCTGGATTGAAATGAGGTTTATTGTACTAACAGAAAATGTGCAATCCGCATTTAAACAAAATTTGACCGATGCAAAAATATGGGCACCTGAACATAAAAGTGACATTAATATTTTGTAGATCCTCCTTTTGCAAAAATAACAGCCTCTAGTCGCTTCCTGTAGCTTTTAATGAGTTCCTGGATGAAGGTATATTTGACCATTCCTGTTTACAAAACGATTCCAGTTCAGTTAAGTTTGATGGTCGCCGAGCATGGACAGCACGCTTCAAATCATCCCACAGATTTTCAATGATATTCAGGTCTGGGGACTGGGATGGCCATTCCGGAACATTGTAATTGTTCCGCTGCATGAATGCCTGAGTAGATTTGGAGAGGTGTTTTGGATCATTGTCTTGCTGAAATATCCATCCTCTGCGTAACTTCAACTTCGTCACTGATTCTTGCACATTATTGTCAAGAATCTGCTGATACTGAGTTGAATCCATGCGACCCTCAACTTTAACAAGATTCCCGGTGCTGGCATTGGCTACACAGCCCCAAAGCATGATGGAACCTCCACCAAATTTTACTGTGGGTAGCAAGTGCTTTTCTTGGAATGCCGTGTTTTTTTGCCTCCATGCATAACGCCTTTTTGTATGACCAAACAACTCAATCTTTGTTTCATCAGTCCACAGGACCTTCTTCCAAAATGTAACTGGTTTGTCCAAATGTGCTTTTGCATACCTCAGGCGACTCTGTTTGTGGCATGCTTGCCGAAACGGCTTCTTTCGCATCACTCTCCCATACAACTTCTCCTTGTGCAAAGTGCGCTGTATTGTTGACCGATACACATTGACACCATCTGCAGCAAGATGATGCTGCAGGTCTTTGGAGGTGGTCTGTGGATTGTCCTTGACTGTTCTCACCATTCTTCTTCTCTGCCTTTCTGATATTTTTCTTAGCCTGCCACTTATGGGCTTAAGAAGAACTGTACCTGTGTTCTTCCATTTCCTTACTATGTTCCTCACAGTGGAAACTGACAGTTTAAATCTCTGAGACAACTTTTTGTATCCTTCCCCTGAACAACTATGTTGAATAATCTTTGTTTTCAGATCATTTGAGAGTTGTTTTGAGGAGCCCATTCTTCATAGGAGATTCAAATAGGAGAACAGCTTGCAAGTGGCCACTTTAAATACCTTTACTCATGATTGGATACACCTGCCTATGAAGTTCAAAGCTCAATGAGGTTACAAAACCAATTTAGTGGTTTAGTAAGTCATTAAAAAGTAGTTAGGAGTGTTCAAATCAAGAAATTGATAAGGGTGCCCATACTTTTGCACCGGTCAAATTTTGTTTAAATGTGGATTGCACATTTTCTGTTAGTACAATAAACCTCATTTCAATCCAGAAATATTACTGAGTCCATCAGTTATTAGATATATCAAACTGAAATAGCTGTTGCAAAAACCCAAATTGTTATAAAGAAAAAAGGTTAACATTAATAGGGGTGCCCAAACTTTTTCATATGACTGTAACTGTGGGCCGAACATTCGTTCAGCAGTATGCCATCTCTCACGATTCCCCATACATGAGTGATCAGCATCTCTAATTGTACACGTTTTTACAAAGGGAACAAAGGAGAGAAAAACAAAATGATCATCCGTTAAAATTCCAATGGTCAGATCCTTCTCTTCCCCGACATCATCTGTAAGGGGAGTGTCAGGATGACTCCATACATATCAAGAGATCCAGTGACCAAAAAAAACCAGCTAGATTTTTTTTTATCAAGCATTTACATTTTTTTTTACCTCTTTACAGATTTTACTTTACGGGTTAATTCACTTTAGATTTTCATATATCAGATTATTATTTTTATTTTTTAATTTTGATTTGGAGAATGGGGTTAAATTGTTGTTAATATTTGTAAAAACATTTAATTTATTTTTGCTTTGCAGGTTTTTTCCCCCTCCTGGGATTAAACCTTTTGTACTATGTATTGCAGTATACAGTAGTAATTACGATCTGGGTATCATAAGAGAATTTAACCCCTTCACAATGGGTCCAATTTTTGATTTTGTGTTTTCGTTTTTTCTTCCCCTTCTTCCCAGAGCCATAACTTTTTTTATTTTTCTGTCACGTAGACATGTGAGGGCTAGTTTTTTGCAGGACGAGATACACTTTGAATGGCACCATTTATTTTACCACATAGCGTACTGGACAATGGGGAAAACATTCCAAATGGGGAGATACTGTGAAACAAACTACAACTGTGAATGTTTTGGGGGGAATTGTTTTTACAGTGTACATTTTGAGGTACAAAATGACCTCACATTAAGATCCCCTTTATCAGTACGATTACGGCAACATCAAACATGTCCAGCTTATTTTTTTTTATTATTTTAGGGGTGAAAAATAAAATCGGAAGTTTGCAACCCAAAAGAAAATTGGGGGTTGGGTTGCTATTTTCCAAAACCCGTAATGTTTTCATTTTCTGGTCGATGGAACTTTATGATGACTAAATATTTTTGCTGGGCGAAAATGAGATTTAATTGATACCATTTTGGGATTGATCTGATGTTTTGATCACTTGTTACATCATTTTTTGTGGCATTGCAGCAACAAAAAAAACCCACTTGATTTTGTCATTCTTTAATGTTTTTTTGTTTATGGTATTTAATAATTTTTATATTTTAATAGATCTGACTTTTCTGAACCCGGCAATGCCAAGTGTGTATTTTTTTTCTTCTCTATGGGGCAAAATGGGGTGATTTGAACATGTTTTTTTGTTTTTTTGTTTTTTTTTAAATTATTTGTTTTACTTTTCACTGTTTTTAATACTTGACGCTGAAATCATCTGATCGCTGTTGCTATATACAGTAGTGTTACAGCATTGCTGCATATTGTGAAAATCACAGTCTCCTTTGAAGCCCGGTCACAGGTTCAAAGGAACGCTGCTGTGACAAGCACAGAGGTCTTCAGCAGACCCTGATTGTTGTCATATTAGCCGATTGATGACCCACAATCACATCAAAGGTGCGCCAATGAGCATTTAAAATGGTGGACCCCAATTCCGGCGGGTGTTAAATCCCTCTGTCAGAGTTTGACAGCGGATTTAACAGGTATAACTATTGTTAGCGGCAGGTCCTGGCTGTAACACACAGCCATTACCTGCCGAGTATGGGGCAGGCTCCCGGGGAGTCCTCTCCGTACACACTCTACATATATAGCAGATGATGTGAAGAAGTGTATCAACTGCAATAGGTACATCATGTACGTCACATATCAGGAAGCAGTAATAACAATGAAAAGAATTATTATAACAATTGCATGTGTTCAGACAATGGAAACGTGTTTTTTTTCTGTTAACGAACTTTTAATGTAAACTTTATTCCTCTATCTGCATATAGGTCTAAAGCCAAATTACCTGATGGGAGCAGCAACATCTGCTTGTTATTTAGTTCTGAGAAATCTGGCTGCTGCATTGTGGAAGAAGGAAGCATTAGGCCACACTGGCTTCAGGCATACATTATTTTAACGCGAATTTGAAGCAGCACGCAGTTTCAGATGACTTGTTTTTGGATCTCTTACTACTGATTGCCAAACACCAGTCTGCTGGGATGCGACGTGGAGCGCCAGTTACTGGCCAACATCCGGCTCCCACCTGTTCTGCTCAGATGTTCAATATCTCGCCTCATGCAGGAGGATGGATGGTTTTAGCTTGACAAATCACTTGTGTGTGCCATAAGCATTACTCATTATTCTGCATTGTTTCCTTCCAAATAAGAAATTCTAGACCATGCAGAATGTAAAGTGAGAGTAATGTCAGACACATCAAAAGATTCAAGCATTTCATATATTCTTTTGTATTAGGACTCGCTCACGCAAATGTATAAATTGGATGAGTACAATCCAATAAAAAAAGATAGGGATTGCATTCGGACCAATGTTATACAATGAGGCAGTGCAGATCTGTGGGTTTTTTCTCAGCTGTATTCGGCATTCTACAATTTGACTCCAAAATTGGTACAGTGCAAGGAAAACAAAAGAAAATTGGATGCCGGCATCCGATATTTACAGATACATTATAATTCTTTAAGAGGGGAAACAGTAACTGGTCCTGTAAAAGATTAATAATTTCTAAGTACAAAACGTGATGAAAATGATAAAAATCCATCACATTTTACTGTATTTTTTTTATACGCTCGTATGACCCCAGCCTTAAGGAATTTAAAGATTACATAGAACGTTTTTCCCAAGATGATTTGCCAAATAGTACTTGCAGAGCTGCCCCGATCATAACGTCATTTTTCCCTTTCAAGATGCTTTTCATACTCTTCCATGGATTAAACCAATGGGACATACATCTGCAACAGGTGTATATATCTGGCCACTCACCGCGCCATCTGCCTTTGCTAACATTTGTGAAAGAATGGTTCATTCTAAAGATCTCACTGATACCAGCACCGTCCTCTAATAGGATTTCACCGGTGTGATAAGTCAGTTTGTGAAGTTTCTTCCCTGCTAAATATTCCATGATCAGCTGCGAGAGACATTATTGAAAAGTGTAAGCGTTTTTGAAATCTAGTAACTCAGCAACCAAGTGGAGACCATGTAAAGTTACAGAGCGAGGTCCATGAGTGATGCGAGACATAGTGCATAAATGTCCCCAACACTCTGCTGACTCCACAACTGCAGAGCTCCAAACCTCTTCTGGTAATAAGGCCTAGGACACACGCTGAGAAACATCAAATTGCTCTCGCATTACACCGGTGTAATGCGAGAGCAGTGCATTTCTTGCATCAGCCGGCAACAGATAAGATAGGGAGATAAATCAATCCCTCCCCTCCTCAGCGCCGGCCCTCCCCTCCGCAGCGCCGCCCCCCCCCTCTGCAGCTGTGGTCTGATCGCACGATCGGACCACAGTCGCATGACCCTTGCATTACACTCGGCTCCCGCTGTGCTGCTAGCGTAAGCCAAGTGTCATGCGAGGACTCACACATAACCCCGTGTGGCCTCAGCCTTAAATCGGCACTAGAGATCTGGGAATATTGAAATATTCTAGTTTGGATTATTCGAGCTAAATAATTTCTATTATTCGTGTATTCGTCACGAATAACTCACCTAATGCAAGTCATTGGGAAACTCAAATAGTTTTCAGGAGGACCTTGGAAATAGGTCTGGGAGGGCTGTAAAAAATGCTGAAATGGAATGGAAAGTGCTGAAACTGAATGGAAACAGCATGGGGAAGATGCCTGGATGCATTTCTGACTCACATTTGGTTTCTGGGAATAATGTTGTCAAAGTATCACGTGGATTAAAAGCATGTTTATGGTGCACATTACATCCGAACATGCTGGTGTTACCCCCAGTGTGAGCCGTTCACTGCAAGCTAAACCGCGCTAGTGGTTTACATACATAAAGCACCCGAACTCTGTTTTGTTTTTTTTGTAAAGACACCAAACACCGAACCACAGGTTTGCTTATCTCTACACATAATGCTTAAGCATATCAAGACTTTTTTTTTAACTCCTTTATGACTGGAATATTTTCCATTTTTTCTTTTTGTTTTCCACTCCGCTTTTTCGAAGAGCCTTAAGTTGTTTTTTTTTGGGTTTTTTTTAACCACATAACCATATAAGGGCTTTTTTTGTGGGATGAGTTTTAATTTTGAATGATAAAATAAATGGTATCATGTGATGAACTGGAAAGCGAGAAAAAAATTCTAAGTGCATTGAAATTGCAAAAAAGTGCAATTCCAAAATTTTGGGTGTTTTTTTTTTTTTTATTTACCATGTTCACTGTATGGGAAAAGTGAACCGGCAATACGAGTCTGCAGGTCAGTATGACTACACAGATACCAAAAGTGTATTGTTTTCTATATTTAAGTGGTTGAAATTCGGAAAGAAATTTGTAAAAAAAAAATTTCCAAGACTCGTAAAGTTTTCAGTTTTTAGGATCTGGGGCTGTGTGATGGTTTTTTTTGTCTCTTGATCTAACGTTTTTACTGGTACCATTTTGGGGTAGATACAATTTTTTTCGATCCCCTATTATTGCATTTTGTTCCAATGTTGCGGCAGCCAAAAAAAAACAGCTCTGGAGTTTTGATTTTTTTAATATAAATTTTCATAGATCAGACATTTATGAACGTAGAGATACCAAATGTGTTTTTTTTTAATGCCTTTATTTTTAACTAGCTGTAGTATCCGGTGTTGCCTGCGATAGCAACTCTTTCTCTGTCTCCTAGTCTCTGTCTACCTGTCTCTCTATCTCTCTGTCTGTCTCTTGGCCTGTCAGTCTCTGTCTGTCTGTCTCTTTCCCTGTTTGCTTCTGTATCTCTTTGTCTGTCTGTCTCTTTCCATGTCTGTCTCTTTCCATGTCTGTCTCTTTCCATGTCTGTCTCTTTCCATGTCTGTCTCTGTATCTATTGGTCTGTCTCTGCCTATCTATCTCTGTCTACCTCTGTTTCTGTCTCTGTCTATTTGTCTGACTGTCTGTGTGTCTGTCTATCTCTCCATCTCTGTATCAGTCTGTCTTTCTATATCTCTGTCTGTCTCTTTCCATGTCTGTCTCTGTCTGCCTCTCTTTGTTTCTGTCTCTCTCTGTCTATTTGTCTATCAGTGTGTCTGTCTATTTGTCTAACAGTGTGTCTGTCTATTTGTCTAACAGTGTGTCTGTCTATTTGTCCATCAGTGTGTCTGTCTATTTGTCCATCAGTGTGTCTGTCTGTTTGTCCATCAGTGTGTCTGTCTCTGTCCATCAGTGTGTCTCTCTCTGTCCATCAGTGTGTCTGTCTCTGTCCATCAGTGTGTCTGTCTCTGTCCATCAGTGTGTCTTTATCAGACTGTCTGTCTCTCGCTATATCTGTGTGTCTGCCTGTCTCTTTCCCTGTCTGTCTGCCTCTTTCCCTGTCTGCCTCTTTCCCTGTAAGTCTTTCCCTGTCTGTGACTTTTTTCCCTGTCTGTCTCTTTCCCTGTCTGCCTCTCTCTCCCTGTCTGACTGCCTTTTTTCCCCTATCTGCCCCTGTCTGTCTGTCTCTTTCCCTGTCTGCCTCTTTCTCTGTCTGTCCGTGCCTGTCTCTCTGTCTCTCAGTCTGTATCTGTCTGTCTCTTCACCGACATCATATTACCTCACACATAAGCTTCTTATACTAACAATTTCCTTTGTTCCTATAGCAACCAATCACAGCTGCTAATAATGGCCTATAGCTCCCAGCTCCATTCACTTTAATGAAGGTAGGTTTCTTGTAGAGTAACTGTTAAGCGTGGGGTTAAATTTACCCGTCAAAACATAGACTGACATTGCCTGAGTCACATCAAAATTTCGTGATTGTAAATATGACGATGCAGATGCCTTTAGCAGACACACACACACACACACACACACACACACACACACCTTTATATAGTAGATGGGGCCAATTGTTTTCCTATAGCTAAAAAAAAAAAATCATTTCTACTCTATTTGTTAGTACCCTTAGGGGACTTGAAGCTACACTCATCTGATCCCTTGTACTATACATAGGAGTGCATCAGAACTGCTATGTATATCGAAAACCACGGTCTCCTATGAACGCCAGCTAAACTCTGGCTTTGACAGGAGAATCATCATGACAAGCAAACTGCTGGCTTTTATGGCAACCCATCTGCACTCCGTGATCATGTCAGGGTGCAGATGGGAGCGTGGAATGATGCGCCTCACTGACAACGCACATTAAATGCCTCTGTCAGAGACTGACTGTGGCTTTTACAGGTTAAATAATTCAGCCATCATCTGCTGGGAAACATGTGGACTTGGCATGCGAGCCATATCAAAGTCAGAGAGCCGACATATTACGTAACTGCATTTAATAAGTGTTCATTAGAAAATTCACCAGACTGAGGCTTCCCACTCTTTTATTAAGTAGCAGTCCCAGAATTGGGACACGTACTCCTTAGGCCTTAGTTAGCAGTCGGTATTGCTCGTACATATTCTGTCTGTGATTTTCACTGATAGAATACATACCCATTATATTGTACAGGGCTGTTCATACATCCATGTTTTTCTTTACAGAGTGTGGGTCCATGAAAATCATAGACATCACACGGATGACATTTGTGTGCTATCCATGATTTTGAGGACTAAAAGGAGATGGGCGTTTTCTGGTTGACAATGCTGTTGTTGGAAGGCAATTGTTCCACACTGTTGTAGTATAGCTTTATTACGTGTTTCAAGTTCATACTGAACTCTTTATCAAAAAAAATACACAACATACAGAACATTTTTTTCTCTTCTACATGCTATCCATGATTAGCATTACAAAGATAAGGAGACATTTTGTCATTTATTTATCCAAATTTTAAAAAAATCACTGATGAAATCCTGATGGTGAAAACTGACAAAACACTCATAAAACTCGGATCCAAAACACTGATGACACTCGTACATTTTGAACAGCGAAAGGGAAACCCTGTGTCTAGGGAAGGGGGAGATGTTGACCCCTGACCAAACCTACCGCTGGTCCCTGGGGTACCTCACTACCCTAGATAGGTTCCGCACCTATGCACCAAGCCAGATACCTGACCTTAGGTATCTCTAGTGCTGGACCCTAAATAGGGAATGGATGGGATAAGCTCTTCGTCAACCCCAGTAAAACGGTAGAAAAAGACACAAGTAGGACACACAGGGGAAATATGCATGAACTACTTATCCACAGATGACTCAGGTAGAAGTTCAGCAACAAAAACACAACTGAGTCCAAGCCACTTGCTTGCACTCAGAGCTTAAATGAACTGAATAATATCATCAGCACAAGTCCAGGGAAGATGGGAGAATTTAAACACATGGAGAATACTAATCAGCAGGTGGATGGAAGGAGGGCTTCGCTGGGTCCAAAAGGGAAAGAGATGATAACCCAGCAAAACTCCCTAATACACTGAATACTAACATTAGGAGTAATAAAAAATCAGGGAGCATTTTGGCAAGCTAAACGCTGTGTGACCAACTATTGTCAAAAAACAACTGACTATCTGTCACCCGTGACACACCCGTTATATGAACAAATACAGATGTCTGAATGAGGCCTGAAAGGGACTCTGTGAGCAATGAAAGACTGTTCATACCAAGTACAGGCGCTCGGTGCACTGTGGTGTGGGTAAACAGTTAAGTGGAGCTTCCCACCTGCTTGTTTTCCCTCGGTCTCAGCTCTCGCCTCTTTTTTGATTGACAGCTCTGGCTTTACAGAGTCAGACAATGGAAGAGATAGATTTAAAAGAAGTAAAAGGGAAGTTGCTCTTACATTTTTGATCGCACCGTGAGTCATTGAGCGTCTGCACTTGGTTTGAACAGTCATTCTGTGCTGACAGAGTCCCTTCAAGTTGACTGTTCCAACAATACAAAAACAGATCAATTTTCCTAAAATCTTTATTTGATCCCAGACATGACTCTTCATTGGAAACAGCTGCTTACCATCAGACTATCCATACATATGACATACTGCTATCTCCTGAGAAAATGTGAAAACTTGGACATTTTTTTTTTTAATTTTTATTTTTATAGGTTACAAATAATGTTGAGTAAGAGACCTTGATACCATTTCATCTTTTTGATATATTTTCATCATAATAAACTTACATGCGTCCCGTTATTAAAGCCATTTTTTATAGATGCCTGATGGTTACAAAATCTCATTAATTTAATTTGATTTATTTTGATAAAAGAATTACTGTCAAAACCTTGCCTTTACTTGCAGGAAACTCACAAGGTGCAATTATAAGAATCGTGGCCATTTATAAGAACTGTCATTACTGTTTATACAGACTCGGCCATTTCTGACCATACATGTTCAATACATTAGATTCTGTGCCCACATTATTATAAATATACCCAAAAGGCTTGAAAAGAATCCAGATAAGATTTTAAACATTGTTTGTTCTGTCAAATTTTATTCCTAATACATAGCATCAATTTGCATCAAATATAATCCCAGTATTTGATTCTTGGAGTCACCAAATCCCCGACCCCTAGGATTAAATAGCTTGACTCTATCTTCATTTTAAGCTTTGCGAACAAATGGCAGTAAACCTGCATAAATTCACCAAATTTGATACATAGTCTGGAGGAAAAATAGCATAAATCCACAGAATACAACCAAATTAAGGAGATGGAACTTTGCTTTTTATACATAAAAACATTCTGCTAGTTTGCATTGAAATACAAGAAATTTGTAAATTTGTTATGACGAAGTTATTTAGAAATGAGATCTTTGGGTGCAATACTTGTTTACTGATTACAATCACATAAAACTCATTAAAATATATATTTTTATCATATATACATTAAAAAATAACATTTATATTACAGATTATATTTTTGTGATGCACAAGGTAATGGAATAACGAAGCTGCCTTAGCATTTGTTGATTACTAGGGATGATCGAATACCCTATTATTCGAATCGACGGATATCCGACGAATTCCTTGCCGCTATTCCAGTATTTGTGAATATTCGACCCTCAATGTAGGTCTATGGGAAACCAGAATAATTTTACATCGGACCTGTCGGTGACCTGCGGTGACTGAGGAAAAGGCTGAAATGGATGGGAAAAGGCTGAAACAGTATGGGCACAGCCTGTAGAAGGTGCCTGACTGCATTTCTGGTGTCTTTAAATAACGTGGTCAGAGCAGCACGCGGCGTTTATGTAGTCACGAGAACAGCTCCCCAACCAAAGTAAAAGAGGGGAAATTGCTAAGAAACAGTTTGTAGTGCCTAATCACTGTAATCAGGGCCATATTTGCCATTAGGCACCCGTGGTCCCGTGCCTGGGGCGGCACGTTGCGGGGGGCGGCACTTTCTGGCAGCAAAAAAAAAAATTTTTTTTTTACATCCCCCGCCCCTCCCTCCATTACACAGTTTAGTGAATCCGCTGTGTTCTCGGGGGGGGGGGGGGTGAGAGGGAGGAGAGACGCACTTCTGTTTATTTGTTGTTACAAAAACACGGCAGGCGCCAGGCACAGTGAGCTGATTGACCCCGGAAGTTCCAGCGCGTGCACTTCCGGGTCAGAGGCACGCAGGCGCGTCAATCACCTCACTGCCCCGTGCTGCAGCGTCCAATGCTGCAGATGACACACGCCGCGGAGGAGGACGTGACTGAAGCTGGAGCCAGCCAGAAGAGGATAATCACCAGAGCAGGGCAGCCGGCAGCGGAGCAGGTAGGTGCTAAGGCAGAGCCTAGAATGTATGGGCACCTTACAGGTTAGTTGGTGATTGTTGCGATACCTTTTTCCACTATAATGATGCAAGGAGGGCCCTGAATCCGCCCCTTATTGTCGCTAAAGCTACAGACAGGGCATGAGAGGGAGGGGAAGACTAATGCTACGGGGGGGAGGTAAATAAGCTAATACTGGAGGTGGGATGTAGAGAGGTTGACACTGGGGGAGGCTGAGGGGAGGGAGGCTGATACTGGGGGGAGAGAGGTTGATACTGGGGGAGGCTGAGGAGAGAGAGGCTGATGCTGGGGGAGGCTGAGGTGAGAGAGGCTGATGCTGGGGGAGGCTGAGGAGAGAGAGGCTGATGCTGGGGGAGGCTGAGGAGAGAGAGAGGCTGATGCTGGGGGAGGCTGAGGAGAGAGAGAGGCTGATGCTGGGGGAGGCTGAGGAGAGAGAGGCTGATGCTGGGGGAGGTTGAGGAGAGAGAGGCTGATGCTGGGGGAGGCTGAGGAGAGAGAGGCTGATGCTGGGGGAGGCTGAGGAGAGAGAGGCTGATGCTGGGGGAGGCTGAGGAGAGAGAGGCTGATGCTGGGGGAGGCTGAGAAGAGAGAGGCTGATGCTGGGGGAGGCTGAGGAGAGAGAGGCTGATGCTGGGGGAGGCTGAGGAGAGAGAGGCTGATGCTGGGGGAGGCTGAGGAGAGAGAGGCTGATGCTGGGGGAGGCTGAGGAGAGAGAGGCTGATGCTGGGGGAGGCTGAGGAGAGAGAGGCTGATGCTGGGGGAGGCTGAGGAGAGAGAAGCTGATGCTGGGGGAGGCTGAGGAGAGAGAGGCTGATGCTGGGGGAGGCTGAGGAGAGAGAGGCTGATGCTGGAGGAGGCTGAGGAGAGAGAGGCTGATGCTGGGGGAGGCTGAGGAGAGAGAGGCTGATGCTGGGGGAGGCTGAGGAGAGAGAGGCTGATGCTGGGGGAGGCTGAGGAGAGAGAGGCTGATGCTGGGGGAGGCTGAGGAGAGAGAGGCTGATGCTGGGGGAGGCTGAGGAGAGAGAGGCTGATGCTGGGGGAGGCTGAGGAGAGAGAGGCTGATGCTGGGGAGGCTGAGGAGAGAGAGGCTGATGCTGGGGGAGGCTGAGGAGAGAGAGGCTGATGCTGGGGGAGGCTGAGGAGAGAGAGGCTGATGCTGGGGGAGGCTGAGGAGAGAGAGGCTGATGCTGGGGGAGGCTGAGGAGAGTGAGGCTGATGCTGGGGGAGGCTGAGGAGAGAGAGGCTGATGCTCGGGGAGGCTGGGGGGAGAGAGGCTGATGCTCGGGGAGGCTGGGGGGAGAGAGGCTGGGGGAGAGAGGCTGGGGGGAAGGAGGCTGAGGCTGGGGGGAGAGGCTGGGGGGAGAGAGGCTGAGGCTGGGGGGAGAGAGGCTGGGGAGAGAGAGGCTGAGGCTGGGGGGAGAGAGGCTGGGGGGAAGAAGACTGAGGCTGGGGGGAGAGGCTGGGGGGAGAGAGGCTGAGGCTGGGGGGAGAGAGGCTGGGGGGAGAGAGGCTGGGGGGTAGAGAGGCGGGATAAGGGGGCCTTTTACTGTAGAGGGGGGGTTTAAGGGGCCTATTGCTGTAGAGGGGGTTTAGGGTTGACAGAGTGAGTGCAAGGGACAGAATCTCTGGGAGAAGTAAGGACTCAGTATGGAGAGGGGGGCAATATGGAGAGCTCATTATAGAGAAGGGACAACATGATGATTCAATATGGGGAGGGGCAGTGTGAAGACTCAGTATGGAAAGGGGGCAGCATGGGTGGGCTCGGCTCGGAGTGGAGCAATGAAGGGGACTCGGTAAGAAAAATAGGATAGTGTGGGGGGGGGTTTAGCATTAGGCGTGAGGTAGCTTGGCGGTCTCAGTATGATGAGTAGGGCAGCGTGGAGGTCTCATTATGAAAGAGGCAGGGAGCATTGGGAGCTCATTATGGAGAAGGGGCAGCATGGGAGTATTGAGAGGGGCAGTGTGAGGGCTCAGTACGGACAGGGGCAGCATGCATGGGGCATTTTGAGGACAGTGTGCAGATCATGAATTATAATTAAGGGAGGTGTGGTGGGTATAATTTATAAGGGGGGACAATGGGCCATTTTTACTTATTAGTGATCAGTGTGACATTCATAGTATACAAGGGCGGACAGTGTGGTGGGAATATTTTATAGGAAAGGATAGCGTGGAAGCCATGTGCTGTAAGAGAGGCATAGTGTGGAGTAATTTTTTTTTGGCTTGCAGGGAGCACAGTAAGGAGCAATATTTTTTTCAGGGGCACAGCATGGGGCTTATTTAAAGGGAACCAATCACCAGGATTTTCCTATATAATATAAAGCCAGGGCTATACTGGCGCTATCAGGCTGAGTCTATACATACCTGTAGTGGGCAGCTCGGATGTTTCGGTTTTCAAATCTAAGAAAGTGAAGGTTAAAAATTTGTCAGCTTTTTGAGTGACAGTTGCACCGCAGCAGATAATAGCGGGGTGGATTATGCATAAGGATTCCCACCCCCCTGCCTGTTGTTCCTCCCTCTCTCTGGCTCTATGCTAATTTTTCTATTCACTAAGATGGCGTCGGAGTTGGCACCTGCGCATAGCGCTTATCTCCAGCACAATCTTTGTGACGCCCGTGTTACCCCGTTACCAGGTTTCCAGGGGTGGCACGATGTCCTATTCGGCAGTTAAATCACGAAGATCAGCTGATCTCCACTGCTGTTGTGACCGCATGCGCCGCCCTCTCAGCCACAAGAATATAATAACAGGGGGTAACACGGGCTAAAAGCACAGGCTGGCAATGGAGGGGATGGGGGGATTAACCCCTCCCTCTCCTCTGCAGCGCCCATTCTCAGATTCACAGCTGTGACCCGATCACAAGATCGGGTCACAGTCGCATGACACTCGGCTCACACTCGCAGCAGAGCCTGAGCCGGGAGTCATTAACATATCGCATCCCATGCTCTTGCATCGGATGCCATACACTCGTGTGATTCCAGCCTAAAAGTCACAGTCCTGTCTCCTAAGCTGTGCACTTCTAAGGGGTCTTTTGCACAATCTATGGGGGTCTCAGAACCCAGACCCGCAGTAATGTGCTCACAATTAATGGACCTAAAACATAGAAGAGTTCCCCAAAAAGTTAAGGTATTTTTTAAATGTTCAATAGTGCTACTGCCTGCACCATCAGTGCTGTGGTTACTGTATAGTCCACAGTCTGATGATGGCCGGTAACAACTCCTGGTATCTCCTTGCCATTGTTACAGACATACTAGGAGCTGCAGTTTCATGTCAGACAATTATATGTTGGGCTGGTTTTGGTTCTGGTGATATAATCTTGAATTCAAATTGGTTCTGGTGATGTAATCAAGTACCAATAGTAGTTCTGGTGATGTAGCAGTGATATGAGGTTGGTTCTGGTGATGTAGTCGTTTAGATGTAGCAATATTTAATTTATTAGACTTGATAGTAGATTATTATAGGGTCATTGTGCCAGACTAAATATATAGCTGTCTGAGTCCATATGTCAGCTAAATGAGTATTTGACTAAAGCCCCCATACACTATAGGCGTCCCATCATTCGGCTGGCAGTTATCTCCCTGACTCCCCCATACACTATAGACAGGTGTCCCATCACTCGGCTGGCAGCTCCCTGACTCCCCCATACACTATAGACAGACAGGTGTCCCATCACTCGGCTGGCAGCTATCTCCCTGGCTCCCCCATACACTATAGACAGGTGTCCCATCACTCGGCTGGCAGCTCCCTGACTCCCCCATACACTATAGACAGACAGGTGTCCCATCACTCGGCTGGCAGCTATCTCCCTGGCTCCCCCATACACAGGAGCACTTACTTTAAGTGCTCGTGTTCTCTATAAGACAGACACTACTACACATCTCTGGCAGTGACTCATCTCTTAGAGAAATAAAGGATCCACGGTAGGATATTGGACCTTTTGGGTCCTCATCTCCCTGAGAATCAGACTGTTGGCCAATCCTGTCTATCTCCGGGTTCAGCCAACTGTAGTCTGTGTACGAGCACCTTAACTACTGTATCTAAAGGGTATGTGAACTGTAAACCTATGGGCGCACGTTGCATAATTTCATGCATTTACGCTGTGTATAGCACTGCAGCGTAAATGCATGCGTCCCCTGCACAATCTATGAAGATTGTGCATAATCCGTGCGCACAATGCTTTTTCGAATTTTTCGAACACAGCGATTTGAGTCAAAATGACAAAATCTCTGCATTTAAAAATCCAGCATGTCACTTATTTTGTGCGCTTTGGATGCTGCTCCCACTCGGTCTATGGGAGAGAGCATGAAATCTGCATCTATTCTGCAGACACACTGCATCCATTACGCAGTGTTTCTGCAGCGATTTAAAGCACACATGCACTGCCAAATCGCTGCAGAATTTGCAGCATGGACACGACGCAACATGTACACATAGCCTAAGGGGTATTTTGCACACTATGACATCGCAAGCCGATGCTTGCGATGCCGAGCGCGAAAGCCCCCGCCCCCGTCGTAGCAGTGATATCGTGTGATAGCTGCTGTAGTGAACATTATCGCTACGGTAGCTTCACATGCAATCAGCTGCCCTGCGACGTCGCTCTGGCCGGCGAACCGCCTCCTTCCTAAGGGGGCGGGTCGTGCGGCATCACAGCGACGTCACACGGCAGGCGGCCAATAGAAGCGGAGGGGCGGAGATGAGCGGGACGTAAACATCCCGCCCACCTCCGTCCTTCCGCATAGCCGGCGTGAGCCACGGTGACGCAGGTAAGGAGATGTTCCTCGCTCCTGCGGCTTCTCACACAGCGATGTGTGCTGCCGCAGGAACGAGGAACAACATCGTACCTGTCGCTGCAGCGGCATTATGGAAATGTCGGACACTTCACCGATGATACCATTACGACGCTTTTGCGCTCGTTAATCGTGTCATAAACGATTTACACACTTCGACAACGACGCCGGATGTGCGTCACTTTCGATTTGACCCTCACCGACATCGCACCTGCGATATCGTAGTGTTCAAAGTACCACATCCTTTCAGTTTTTCAGGCGGAGGACTAGTTAGCAAACACTACCATATGTTTTATTTTTTTAAATTGAAATTGTATTGTGCTAGTAAGAAAGTGCAGATCTTCGTTCTTTTAGCATTTAGCACTTTTTAAAGTGTGTTACAGAGTAGCTCTGCCTTACATACATGTCCTGTGCACAGACTCATAGTTTTGCGCTGTCAGTAAGGGGCGCAACCACTTAAAGTGCCTAGGGCAGCACAAAGGCCAAATACAGCCCTGACTGTAATAAAACATCAAATCAAGTCCCGACCTCCCAAAAAAGAAAAACAGTTTTGCATATGTTCACACATTTCGTTTTTTACATTTTTCCTTCTTTTTCGATTAGAAAGGGCTGTAACTTATACATTATATTGGTGTCTGTCTCACGCCTCCTTTTTTGGGACATATTTGAAAGCACTTTAAAAGGTCAGCTACAATGTGCCCGTTGCGATGTTGACCTTGCCCTCCTCCTCCTTCACCAGCACCATCGGCTCCAGTGGCCCTCTACTCAAATCTGAGACTTCTTAGGGCTCTCAGGTGGGCTCTGTAATATACATTGGGGAGGGATGGCAGTCATTTGTAGTTTTCTGCGTCCCCTATATCATTAGTGTGAAAGTTGGAATACATACTCCATAAGGGCTGCTTCTCACTTGCGAGTTTCTCGCAGTAGAGCAATGCGAGAAAATCTCGCATTGGAATCGGACACATGTTAGTGAATGATTCAGCTCTCATCTGCGATTTTTTTCTCAGTCCAAATCGGACTGAGAAATAAATCGCAGCATGCTGCTTTTTTGCGAGTTTCTACTGCGAGTTTCTCCAATGCAAGTCTATGGGAGCGTGTAAAAAATCGGATGTCACGGGACGGCACTCACACCATCCTAGTGACATCCGATTTTCTAAATACATTTCTCGCATGTTTCCTAAAACACTGGAAACGAGCGATGTCTCCCAATGTCTGTCAATCACTATTCTCTGTCAGTCGGTCTCTCCCTCTCGGTCTCTATTCTCTCTCTGTCGGTCCGTCACTATCTCTGTCCCTCTCTCACAGTCTGTCGGTCATTTTTCCCCCTCTCTCATACTCACTGTTCCCCGATCTCCGGCGCGGCGCTGCACGGCTTTCTCACTGCTGCGGCGGCTTTTACTATTTTCAAAAAGCCGGCCGCTCATTAAACAATCTCGTATTCCCTGCTTTCCTCGCCCACAGGCGCCTATGATTGGTTGCAGTGAGACACGCCCCCACGCTGAGTGACAGGTGTCTCACTGCACCCAATCACAGCAGCCGGTGGGCGGGTCTATACTGTGCAGTGAAATAAATAAATAAATAATTTAAAAAAATGGCGTGCGGTCCCCCCCAATTTTAATACCAGCCAGATAAAGCCATACGGCTGAAGGCTGGTATTCTCAGGATGGGGAGCTCCACATTATGGGGAGCCCCCCAGCCTAACAATATCAGTCAGCAGCCGCCCAGAATTGCCGCATACATTATATGCGACAGTTCTGGGGCTGTACCCGGCTCTTCCCGATTTGCCCTGGTGCGTTGGCAAATCGGGGTAATAAGGAGTTAATGGCAGCCCATAGCTGCCACTAAATCCTAGATTAATCATGTCAGGCGTCTATGAGACACCCTCCATGATTAATCTGTAAGTTACAGTAAATAAACACACACACATGAAAAAATCCTTTATTAGAAATAAAAAACACAAACACATTCCCTCATTACCAATTTAATAAGCCCCAAAAAGCCCTCCATATCCGGCGTACTCCACGGACCTCCAGCGTTGCTTCCAGCATGAAGGTGACAGGAGCTGCAGAAGACACCGCCGCTCCGGTCACCTCCAAGCAGCAACTGAGGTGAGTAGCGCGATCGGCTGAGCTGTCACTGTTGGAGGATCCAGCGGTGGCCGCGATTAACCTCAGTTAATAGTTTGTGGATTCCATATACAGAGCCCCTAAGTGCCAGAAAAGGTGAATCTGCCCTCAAGTGCCCCCATTTTGGAAATTACGCCCATGGGTGAATCTATCCACACGTGTAGTGACTATTTTGACTCTATGTGTTTCCCAGAAACAAGCAGCAATGAATGTTGCTGAGTGACAATTGCAATCTGGCATTGTAGTGCCCATACATTGAAGTGCCCATAGATTCTGTCCAGCTCTTGCTTCTGGAGACATGCACCTGATAAATTAAGTGGGTTTCCTCACTGCAGGAATGTAAAACACCTGGAAGCTAAAAGTGGTTTAGGCACATTGTGGGGCTCAGAAGGGAGGGGGGCATTTAGATTTAGATGTGCAGATTTTACTGGCTTTCTTTTGAGGGAAGCCATGGCTCTTTTCCAGAGCCTTTGTGTTACCAGTAATATAGACGCCCCCTATAATTTCATTGGCAGATGACAGAACTGAGTGCAGGCATTTTTGTTTTTCGTGGAATGAGTTAAAGCTTTTATTGGGAACATTTTTACATGACATTTTGCTTCACATTTATCCTGTGCTCTACAATGAGCTCTTATTTTGTGGTTTACATCTAAATCTCCAAATGACATGATTCAGATGACATTCCCGAGGGATCTATTCCTTATGTCGACCTCTGTTGAGCAGTGTCTTTCTTTGCAGAAGAGCACAAAGCTATGGCCAATTGCACAACCGCACTTTTACAAAGCTTAAAAAGCCGACCATAAGACTTAGGCTATGTTCGCACGTTGCGTCGGTGTACCTGCAGTTTATTCTGCACGTTTTCCTTCCCTTGGTTTTTGACCAAATGGCTTCTGACCATTTTTTAGCGCTAAAAACGCATGCGTTTTTTTAGCGTTTTTATTGCGTTTTTAGCGCTTTTTACATGCGTTTTTCCTCTTAAAAACGCATATGCGTTTGTCATGTCATTGAACTCAAAAATAAAGTTAAATGATTCAAATACAAAAATGTCTGCCTTTCCTGTCTTGTTTATGTTAATTTGTTATGATGTCACTTCCTGAAGCAATGATAACTCTAAAATCATCAAGATTGAACATGAAAACACTTGATATGTTGCAAAATTAAAGTATACAAACACAGATTTTGATGTCACAAATAAAATAATTTATTTTCAAAGCTTTATTTACGTCATAAAGCCATTTTTATGCACATTTCAACATATGTGCAACATATAATTGATATTTAGGAAAAATACATAATTTTTTATAAAACAGAAACATAAGAATAGATCATTATGAAATTAAGGTTCAGAAAATAATTGCCTGCTGAAATATCCTTGTGGTGGTTGTTGGGAATGCAAATTAACATTTAACGGGGGTTGTATATTCATTTGGCTAGATTGTGGTTTTTGAGTTTGTATGGCTGGATGCAAATATTGTTGGGGCACATTTTGATTATATGTATTTGTATTTAGAGAATAAGGTTTTTGTATGTAGATTGGGTTTTGGGCAATAGTAGCTGTATTCTTTTGTGCTGGTGGGTTTTTGACTTCATCAAAAATTTGTTCAATTTTAGAAATAATTGCGCCAGAGGAAGGGAAACTACCCTCTTCCTCATAGCAAGTCAGCATCCCACATATGGCTGTCATGCATGTATTTTTTTTCTTCTCATCTTTAATTTTTCTGATTCTACCTGCAATACTAATGCCAAAATGATCAATGTCATCTTCTTTGGCACTAGTATTCAATAATTTTAAGGTTTCGTTACAAATAACGTCCTCCTCTAATTGGATATTTTTGGTGTTTTTTTTTTTGTTTTTTGGCTTAATATATTTTGTGGGACCTGAGGTAATTATTGTAGGTCTAGGTGGTGATTTATCTTGAACAGTACCAATTTCTATATCCCCTTCATGTTCTGATGAAAATTGATCTATATTGGCTGATGGCCCTTCCTGGTGTGGTTGATGAAGGCTCTCTTGCCCCTCTTCATCATCAACAGGTGTTTGTGCTGCTACATTTCCTGAAGTTCTGTTGAGTTGAAAGAAAAAATAAAAAACAATTAAATACAATGTAATTTATTGTGATGATAACATTATTGTCATAAAACAATTTTAACATACTGTTACATGAATACCTACTCTCTATTTTTCCGACTTGTGCATAGAAATGACAGCTCATCATAATAGATGAAATTTGGTTTTTTAGGGGAACTGCCACTTTTCATGCCCTCATTCCTTATCTTGTGAAATCTGTCCTTAACTGAACGCCACCTTTTCCGCACATCAAGCTCTATTTTAATTGTGCAATGAAACAAAAAAAAACAAAAATTTAAATTAATTTTAATAAGTATAGTAACAGTATAAAAACAACTAATTTAAACAAGAAATATACCAATTTTATGTTGTAAGGCTGCATCAGCCTCATGCCATTGTGGGAACAGTTCAGCACAGATTGTTCCCCAACAGTCCATCCTCTTGTTTTTTTGCATGTATTCAGGGCATGTGGGATCCCAAAGGCATGGCATGGATTCAACCTGTAACATAATTTTACAAATTTGTAAAGAAGTGATTACTAAATTTATAAGATTATAAAGCTTGGCATTATCATTATAACATTTTTTAAGCAAAATAATGAAAAATAAATCAGGTACTTACCATAGCAATTAATTTTGCAACATCGATCTTCATTCGCTGGAACCAAGCCATTATAAATTTCAGTAGATCAAAGTTTATCTATTATGAGAAATCACAATAGTAGCAGGCACTGAAACATACTCAGCTCTGTATTTATAGTACAAAGGAAGTGATGTAGGTAATGACGTTTGTGCCTGGTTTATTTGCCTACTGCACCTGCGTTTTTGGTTTGGAAAACGCTGGTAAAAAGCATGTAAAACGCACATTAAACGCAGATTATTCACTTCAACATGCGTTTTCACATTTCTCATTGACTTCAATGTTAAGGAAACGCTGCAGAAATGGCAAAAACAACTGACATGCTGCTTCTTTTTCAGCATGGTTTTTGACCACAAATATGCAAATTAAACGCTGCTGAAAAAAAAGCAAAGTGCAGACAGGATTTCTGCTTTTACCATAGACTTTGCTGGAAATCAAAAACGCATGCCTTTTTGCCCAAAAACGCTGCTGCCAAAAACGCTGCAGAAACGCGGTAAAAAACGCAACGTGCGAACATAGCCTTATACTGCACAGTGTCACATACTAAAATAACGCTTTAAAAAAGTTTTTGCATCACCATATTTTGAAAGCTATAAGGTTTTAATTTTTCCGCAGTGTCATGAGTAGGCTTATTTTTTTGCGGGATGTGTTTATTTTTTTTTTTATTGGTACCATTTCTATTTTCGGGCGCATAACACTTTTTGATTGCTTTTTATTCCGATTTTTGGGATGCAGAATGAACAAAAACTAGCAATTCAGAAACAGTTTTTAGGTTTTTTTTATGTCGTTCACTGTTTGGTAAAAGTGATAACACGGCTTTATTTCTTAAGTCAGTACAATTATAGCGATACATCATTTATGTTTTTCTTTTATGTTTTGCCTCCTTCACACAATAAAAACAATTTTATAGAAAAAAAATTGATTTTGCATCGCTATATTCTGACAGCTATAGCTTTTTTAGTTTTCGACTGAGCTGTATGGTGGTTTGGTTTTGGGGACGAGATGACCTATTCAAGGATACCATATTTATATTTGTCTTTTGAATCACACTTTTTTTTCCAGTAGTTTGATGAAAAAACTAAATTTGACCACATTTTTTATTTATTTTTTACAGGGTTTACTGAAGGGGTTAACTAGTGTGACAGATTTATAAAACGGGTAGTTCTGCATGTGGCGATATCAAATATGTGTACTTTTTTGTTTATTTTTGCTTTTACATAAATATACCTGTTTATTGATATGTTTTTTCATTTTTTTGCTATTTATTTGGGATTTTTTAAAAAGTATTTTTTACAACTTACTTGAACATTTTTTTTTTACTTAATTCACCTATGGGACATTAATTTTTATTAGTCTGATCGCTAGTGTAATGCATTGAAATGCACAAGCCTGGCAATGCATTACACATGTCAGTCTGACTGTATGACTCAGTATAGTAAAACTGAGGTCGTGATTTGACATTGGGTTGCCATGCCAATCATAGCATTTAGGGGGTTAAACAGCCAGGTGTGGGCATCGGCCCTGGCTGTGACTCCCGGAGCTCAGCTATAGCTTAAGTTATAGCACACGGAGAGCAGGAACTTTTTACTCACCTGTCCCCGGCGCTACTGTCCCTGGTGCTGATGTCTCCGGCGCTGCTGCTTCCGGGTCTGCAGTGCAATGCATGAGCATAATGAGTGGGCCTGGAAGCAAGTGACAGCAGCACTGGAGTCAGGTGAGAATAGAAAATAATTTTATTTCAAAGACACGTGTTTTCTCCGGTATGAGTCACACGGATCACATCAGTGTGTTTTCTATGTGACATCAGTGCTGCCGGAGAAAAACGGACTTGTCTCTGTGTGGAACACACGAACATGCGTGTGCTCTATATGGACACAAATGCGCAGACCCATTGATTTTAATTGGTCCGCGTACGTCAGTGCCTCCAGTATGCATGAACACGGATGTCATACGTACAGGAATCACTGATGTGTGAAGGGGGTTTTAAGCGGGCTTTACACGCTGCGACATCGGTAGCCGATGCTAGCAATGGTGAGCGTGATAGCACCCGCCCCTATCATTATGCCGATATGTGAAGATCGCTGCCGTAGCGAACATTATCGCTACAGCAGCGTCACACGTACTTACCTGCTCGGCGACGTTGCTTTGACCGGCGAACCGCCTCCTTTCTAAGGGGGCGGTTTGCTCGGTGTCACAGCGACATCACTAAGCGGCCGCCCAATCAAAGCGGAGGGGCGGAGATGAGCGGGACGAACATCCCACCCACCTTCTTCCTTTCTCATTGCTGGCGTGTGGCAGGTAAGGAGAGGTTCCTCGTTCCTGCGGCGTCACACGTAGCGATGTGTGCTGCCACAGGGACGAGGATCAACTTCGCCCAAGCGACAGCAGCGATAATTGGGAGAGGACCCCCATGTCAACGAGGAGCGATTTTGGACGTTTTTACAACGATCCAAAACCGCTCCTAGGAGTCACACACAACGAGATCGCTACAGCGGCCGGATGTGCGTCACAAAATCCGTGACCCCAACGAGATCACTGTAGCAATCTCGTAGCATGTAAAGCCCGCTTTACATCTTCCTGGGGTCATCTACAACCACAGACAGGATGAGGCTCACAGTCTCTTCCTCCATGTAGCGTGTAAAGCCACCCTTAGACACTGCGTTTATTGACACAGCAAAAATACATACCGTAGCATTAAAACTCACCAAAAACTCGTTGAGGGAACACAGCCTAAAGCAGTATTGATTTTGTGATGCTGTACATGTAAAGCGAGTTTATCTATATATATATATATATATATATATATATATATATACACACAAAGTATATACAGTGGAACCTCGCTTAACGAGTAACCCAGTTAGCGAGTATTTCGCCTAACGAGCAAAGCTTGCTGTAATTTGTAACTCGGTTTACGAGCTTTGCTGTACTAGCAAAACACTCACCGCACACACTTCTGGTTCCGTACAGCCACTGCTCTCTAACCCACTCTAGCAGTCCACTCAAACACACACACAAGCACGCACAAACACACACAAACACGCATGCACACACACATATTATGCTCACCTTACCTTCCATTCCATCGCCAGCCTCCTGGAACTTGTAGTTTGCCGGTACAGGATGTGTATCGGTAACCATCGCGACGAGGGAGTAACTTCGGCTGTTAGCCGCTACTCAAAGGCAGCGCGCTGGCCAATCAGAGGCAATCGGCTCCTGCCTTTGGCGTCAGCGCTCTGGCAGCGGACGTTCCTCCCTTGTCGCGATGGTTAACCGATATACATCCTGTACCGGCGAACTGAAAGATCCAGGAGGCCGGCGATGGAATGGAAGGTAAGGTGAGTATAATATGTGTGTGTGCGTGTTTGGGTGTGTTTGTACGTGTGTGGAATGGCACAATAGGGGACCAGGATGGGACATTTAACAAGTTGTGGAACGAATTGTCTGCATTGCAATGATTTCCTATGGGAAATCTTGTTTTGCTGAACGAGTAACTTGGTTAACAAGCACACTCCCAGAACATAAATATACACTTTAGCATTATGGCTTTTGTTCAGGGCAGTTATTTTCATATTGAGCATTATATAAAAAAATAATGCACAAAAACCTACCGATGTATTGTGAGTTAGAAACCTTTATAACTCTACTGTGATAGTACTATGTATCCAGCTTCCTAAAAAAATATATAAAAAATCTTTATTCTGCAATCTAGATGATAATGGATGATGGATGAATGATGATGAAAAACAACACAACTACATTTGGAAGAGAGAAAGGTCTGAGTAACTTATAGTTCACCTCTTACATATATGGTGCATTTACTGGAGACACTGGCAACCAGGCAGACGTATGTATTTGATCAATACTGAATAGGATTGCTAGGTTTAATTAGGGATAGCCGTCAGCAGGCCGATAGCCAATGGTCAAGCTGAGAGTGGCAGACGCTGCAACAGAAGCTCGACACCGGGGGCTTTATTAACAGACCGTTAAGCAGCTTTATGTGGCTAGCAGTTGGGCAGTCTGTGAGGTTCTGATGTGGTGGATACCCTTTGTGTAAGAAAAAATGCTGATCTATACTAAAAAAAAAAAGAAAATACCCAATAATTTGCTTTTTTCTGCCTATTTTATAACATTTTGTAGTAAAGCAATGACGCTTATAATATTTTGTCATGAGCAAAACCAATACCAATGACATTGTATATTTAAATGTAGAAAAAAATATAAATAAAACCCACTGAATACAAAGCTGCTAATACCAGTTCTGCTTGAAAAGCTTGCACAGCAAATACAAGACCCGTGACAATGATTGACAAGACAACCTCTGAATAGGATTTCTCTGATCTTGGGAAAGTGGTGCCGACATGAGCTGTTAGATATCATGGACCAGCAAACTCAATTTCACACCTGCCCTTCAGACCAATATCACCTTGTCCACAGTGGAGCAATTTAGGCTGCTTTTACACTACATTTTTTTTATGATGCGTCCTGAACGTTTTTTTTTAACGAAAAAACGGATCCAGTACAAAAGCGTTTTCATTTCAATGCATTTGCAATGGACTCGCGTCAACATACATTCACCTGCGTTTGCGTGCGTTATAGTGAGGATCCAGCGACTTGCAGTTTTTTAACTTTTTTCAAAAACGCTACTTGTAGCGTTTTTGAGCTGCGTCCAAATACTGCAAATTGCTGGATCCTGACTAAACAGCATGCAAACGCATGTGAATGCTGGCATGCTAATAGACAGGATCCTGCTTGGCCAGAAACCAGCCTGGCATGATCACAGTCTCTCTCTTCTCTCCTCTCTTCTCTCTCCTCTCTTCTCTCTTCTTATCTCCTCTCTTTTCCGCTCTTCTCCTCTCTCCTCCTCTCTTCTCTCCTCTCTCCCTCTCCTCTCTCTCCTCCTCTATTCTCTCCTCTCTCCCTCTCCTCTCTCTTCTCTCCTCTCTCTTTTGCCCCCAGCTGCCTTCTGAATTTCCAGTCTATCACGTTCAGTTCCCCTCACTCCCGATCACATGACTCCAATGCCCGCCCATAAACTTCAAGTGACAGGATCCAGTAAAATAACACATGCGTTTTTCTTGCAAAAACAGGATCCGCTGTACCGAGGTCCATGATGTGCCAAGTTGTGTGCTGTATATACATGACACTGCTCTCTACATCCACTCAACTGATATTTCTAATGAAGAATAAAGCCCTGTAAATGATATCCGACAAGACTGTATTCTGCAATTGTGTAAACTAACTCCAGAATCATACACCACCTTCATATTAATGTATTATCATTAGTGATGAGCGAGTACTAAAAAGCTCGGGTGCTCGAAGCTCGGGCCGAGCCTCCCAAGATACTCGTGTACTCGGCCCGAGCACCGAGCCCAATGTTATCCTATGGGAGACCCGAGTATTTTTGTGAAATGACCCCCCGGCAGCATGTAGAAACCCTAAAAATGTCACAAAAGTCTCAGAAGAGTGCTCAAATGACATGGCATCAGCATGGGGAAGACCCCTTGAAGCATTTATCACTCAAAAGTCACAGCTGTGAACAATTTTGTCCAAGTTTTACGCCATTTTTACGGACTCACCAGAAAACCTTCCAAAATGACACCAAAATGAATTTTCATGGCGGAAATGTTAAGGGCACATACCCAATAGTGAGATAGAGCTGGTGTATGTTACTTTTTGAGATTAATACATGAAAGATTTTACATGAAAACCTTGTGTGGCACTCCGATGTCCAAAACGCACGTTTTGTGCTTTTTACTAGCGATGTCGGTCATTTTTTTTTTTTATTCTATCTCCCTCAGTCCGTCGGTCTGTCTCTCTCTGTCTTGTCTGTCCCCCTCTCACAGTCTGTCGGTCAGTTCCCCCCCCTCTCTCTTACTTACCGTTCCCCGATCACTGCCACGGCGCTGCACAGCTGTTCAAACTCCGGTGGCTTTTCCTCTTTTGAAAAAGCCGGCCGCTCATTAATCAATCTCCTATTCCCTGCTTTCCTGCTTTTCGGCGCCTATGATTGGTTGCAGTGAGACACGCCCCCACACTGAGTGACAGCTGTCTCACTGCACCCAATCACAGCAGCCGGTGTGTGTATACTGTGCAGTGAAATAAATAATTAAATAATTAAAAAAAACGGCGTGCGGTCCCCCCAATTTTAATACCAGCCAGATAAAGCCATACGGCTGAAGGCTGGTATTCTCAGGATGGGGAGCTCCACGTTATGGGGAGCCCCCCACCCTAACAATATCAGTCAGCAGCCGCCCAGAATTGCCGCATACATTATATGCGACAGTTCTGGGGCTGTACCCGGCTCTTCCCGATTTACCCTAGTGCGTTGGCAAATCGGGGTAATAAGGAGTTAATGGCAGCCCATAGCTGCCACTAAATCCTAGATTAATCATGTCAGGTGTCTCCCCGAGATTCCTTCCATGATTAATCTGTAAATTACAGTTAAAAAACACACACACCCGAAAAATCCTTTATTAGAAATAAAAAACACTAACAAAGTCCCTCATTACCAATTTATTAACCCCGACAAACCCTCCATGTCCGGCGTACTCCACAGTCCTCCGGCGTCGCGTCCAGCTCTGCTGCATGGAAGTGACAGGAGCTGCAGAATACACCACCGCTCCGGTCACCTCCACGCAGCTAATGAGATGAGTATAGCGATCAGCTGAGCTGTCACTGAGGTTACCTGGATCCAGCGGTGGATGCAGCGGTGGCCGCGGGTAACCTCAGTGACAGCTCAGCTGATCGCGCTACTCACCGCCGCTCCAGTCAGCTCCATGCACCAACTGAGGTGAGTATAGCGATCAGCTGCTGTCACTGAGGTTAATCGCGGCCACCGCTGGATCCAGCGGTGGCCGGGAGTTACCTGACTGACAGCAGCTGATCGCGCTATTCCCTTCATTAGCTGCGTGGAGGTGACCGGAGCGGCGGTGTCTTCTGCAGCTCCTGTCACTTCCATGCAGCAGAGCTGGACGCGACGCCGGAGTCCGTGGAGTACGCCGGACATGGAGGGTTTGTCGGGGTTAATAAATTGGTAATGAGGGACTTTGTTAGTGTCTTTTATTTCTAATAAAGGATTTTTCGGGTGTGTGTGTTTTTTAACTGTAATTTACAGATTAATCATGGAAGGAATCTCGGGGAGACGCCTGACATGATTAATCTAGGATTTAGTGGCAGCTATGGGCTGCCATTAACTCCTTATTACCCCGATTTGCCAACGCACTAGGGTAAATCGGGAAGAGCCGGGTACAGCCCCAGAACTGTCGCATATAATGTATGCGGCAATTCTGGGCAGCTGCTGACTGATATTGTTAGGGTGGGGGGCTCCCCATAACGTGGAGCTCCCCATCCTGAGAATACCAGCCTTCAGCTGTATGGCTTTATCTGGCTGGTATTAAAATTGGGGGGACCGCACGCCGTTTTTTTTAATTATTTATTTATTTATTTTACTACACAGTATAGACCCGCCCACCGGCTGCTGTGATTGGGTGCAGTGAGACACCTGTCACTCAGCGTGGGGGCGTGTCTCACTGCAACCAATCATAGGCGCCTGTGGGCGTGGAAAGCAGGGAATATGAGATGGCTGTGTACAGAGCACAGCGCGCCGGCTGGTATAAAGGCTCGGTCACGCTGTGCAGGCCAGCCAATCACTGCAATTCCACAACTAACAGGGCTGTGGCATTGCAGTGGTCTGCCAGCCAATCCCTGCATGAGGGCTGGCTCTCAAAAGAGCGCCAACATGCAGGGATGAAGACCACGAGTAAAGCACGAGTATTGCAAAATTACTCGGTACCCGCCGAGTAGCCCGAGTACAGTGATACTCGTGCGAGTACCGAGTAGTAACAAGCATACTCGCTCATCACTAATTATCATGGTTCTTGGTATCATGACATGTGACATTCACACTTCTCTTAATATAAAGCAGATGCAGCTGCTCTTAAACGCAATATGTCATTATTAGAAAATGACCAATTGTTTGAATCAGGTTTCTATTTGAACATTTTTTTTTGAGGGGGTCAATGTTTCTGTCATGCTAGTTACGGGGAAGTAGCAAGCGAACAGCTAAAGGAAAGGGAACAGAAACACTGTGTCTGTGGAAGGAAGAGATGGTGACCCCTGACCAAGGCTACTGCTGGTCCCTGGGATCCCTCACCACCCTAGATAGGATTCGCACCTAAGCATCAAGCCCAATACCTGACCCTAGAATGACATTAGTGTCACACTAGATACGGTGAAGTACCAAACAAGTGGCAAAATGGAATGAAAGGGGACCCCTGCGTCCAGGGAAGGGGGAGATGGTGACCCCTGAACAAACCTACTGCTGGTTCCTGGGGTCCCTCACCACCCTAGATAGGTTCCACACCTATGCGCCGAGCTGGATACCTGACCCTAGGTATCTCTAGTGCTGGACCCTAAATACGGAACAGGTGGGATGAACTTTTCATCAACCCAACTAAACACTAGAAAAGACACAAGGAGGACACACAGGGAGAAAATGCATGAATTACTTATCCATAGATAACTTAGGTAGAATTTCAGCAACACAACCACAACTGAGTCCAAGCCACCTGCTTGCATCCAGAGCTTGAATGAACAGAATAATATCACCAGCACAAGTCCAGGCAAGATTGGAGCATTTAAGCACATGGAGAATACTGATAATCAGCAGCTGCATGGAAGAAGGGCTCGGCTCAGTCTTAAAGGAGAAGAGATGAAAACCCAGCAGGAAAGCTACCTAATACAATGAATACTGACAGCAGGAACAGTAGAAAGTCCAGGAGCATTTTGTGCAGCCAAATGCTGCTACACACCCGTCACAGTTTCCCCCCATATCACAATCTTTATTAAAAATAAAACTCGTAATTTTCTCACTGGCCACTGGGGCAGTTTTAAACTCAGACTTCCTTTTTTAGGAAATAACACATATACATTAGCTCAGAATGCTCAGATCTCAACCCTATATGTTGTTTTGAGGCCATATGTGCAAAGGTCATTGTGAAGGGAGGGGGAGCAGGGTCAGATGTGACATCAACTATTGTGATTGGTGGATTCTTTGCTATAAGCTGTGTATTACCAGTAACAATGAGCAAGCAGTACCATACTCAGGTAATGGGTAATCATAACCCATACTCAGATGGGTGTGACTCGAGTATCTGCGTATAATGGAAGTCAATGGGGGATTCAAGCACTTTTCTGGATAATCTTCCGAAAATATGCTCATGTCCCCCATTGATCTCAATTATACGCCAATACATGAGTCGTGAAAAAATGGATTCAAATTGGATAGGATTTTTTTTTGCAAACACTTGGTCCTCAAAAAACATTGACATGGGAACAGCTCTATTGACTATAATGAGTACGTGTTGTATCTGTAAAAAATACTAATAGAACATGTACATGAAAAACTAACATCAAGATGGGCCCTAACCCCAGTGACTGATATATAAATTTACAGTTCGTACTGTTTTGAATTTGTACAAGAAATAGCTCACTTTAAGCTAGGGTTCAGAAAAAAATAGTTTATTTGAATAAAGACCAATTTATTAAGTAAAAAGAAATTCTGGAAGTTGCAATGTAATCCAATGGGAGTATTTATTCAAATAAACAATTTTTTCGTGTGTGTTTTCTTAACTCTACACCTACTGGATTAGTAGTGGGGTTGTCTGATAGACGCCTCTCCATTACTAACCTAAGGGCTTGATGCCAGCTGACAATACCCAGCTGACATAAACCCCACATGTATTACCCTGACTGCCACTGCATCAGGGGATTAAGAAGAGTTGAGACAAAGAGCCAGAATTGGCTTATCTAATGGGTGTGTAATGACTGGATGCACGTCGCGATGGACACAACGATACGGTTGTGCTATAGAAGAACCTGATCACACAAAGATGATAAACTTAGTTTGAAAACAACAGAATCTCCACAGCTTATAAACCACAACAGCCCGCAACATACAAATACAATTTATGCAGCCTGGAAGACCTCAAGTGTCAGTCTGCAGGACAGGGACTGGATTATACTTCCCCAGCTACTCCCCTCTCTAATGATGGGGCCTAGCCAGGGACGCTACTCCAGACGCAGACATGTGGTCCTTCCAGGAATACAATCCTACACCCACCTCCCACACACAATATTCACAATATAAGGCTGCAGACACATTTAGCGTATGGCATCTGATGCGAGAGCAACAGATGTGATATGCTAATGACCCCTGGCTTAAGCTCTCCTGCGAGCATGAACCGAGTGTCATGCGAATGTGGTCCGATCTTGCGATCGGGTCACAGCTGTGAAGCTGAGGGCGGGGCGCTGCGGAAGAGAGATAGGGGTTAATCCCCTCCATCTCCTCCATTGTCAGCCTGTGTGTATATTGCACTGCACTGGGATAACATCCGAGTGCAGTCTGATGTTTCTTTCGCACCCATACACTTGAATGGGTGCAAGAAATACGGCTCTCGCAGACAATCGCAGCATGCTGCAATTTTTTCCTCAGTCCGTTTAGGGCTGAGGAAAAAAATTGCTGATCTGAGCTGCAGCATTGTCTAACATGGGGCTGAGTTCAATCCGAAATTTTCTCGCATTGCACTCGTCAGATTTATATGCTCGTGTGAGTGTGCCCTAACAGGGGTACCTGGCTTTTTTCCCCCAATAATCCCTCAGAATCAAGCAAACATATATACATATCTTACTACACAGTGTCCTATACCTCACTGTCTCCAGACACTACAATGTAGCAGAGGCGAACTTGTTACTTTAGGCTGCTTTCACACTTCTGTCTTTTTCCCTCATTCACAATGTGTCGCTTTGAGAAAAAACTGAATCCTGCAAAATAATTTGCAGGATTTAGTTTTTCCCATAGATTTGAATTAACGATGGATTGTGACTGATGGCCCTGCGTTGTATTCGTTTTGCGACGGATCAGTCGTGAAATGACTGACCGTCGGGCGGAAGCAACGCAGAATGTAACGTTTTTTGTATACGTTGAAAAAACGGACAGCGACGGTTCCGCCGGCTTCCTTCGTGTTTTATAATGGAAGCCTATGGGTACTGGAATCCGTCGTCATCCGTCGGAATCAGGCGACGGATCCGTTTTTTACTCTGGGCATGGCCAGTTCGACTGTAAATTCAATTCTGGTCACAAAATATTCTCTCTCGGCATGGATTAATATAGTTTTTTCACTGGCAGGGTAAAAAAAAAAATAAATAAATACAACGGATCCGTTTTTTTCCCCAGGATCCTTCGCATCATTTTTAACACTATCTGCAATGGAGTCGCATCAGTCGCATCAGTCACAAAACGGATTGTGACTGATTGAAAAAGACGGAAGTGTGGAAGCAGCCTTAGCACTAGCCTATTACTTTTAGAGCCACACAGCCTGAACTCTCACAGGCTTCTTTTCGGAGGGGATGTCCCAGGATAAAACAAGAAGTACAGTCCTTTTCAGCTTTAGCTTTCAAACCAATTGTTACTCAGAAATGATTTGGTCCATTTAAAGCACACAGATCCCTCCGTCTTTGGCGGTGATCAGAGCTCCGACCTTTCTTCAAGATGGCGTCGGTCACCTGCTCGCACAGCAGTTAAAACGGTCTTCTTCCTTCAGGCAATCTCCACCCGGTCCTTCTCAGTAGAAACCACAAAAAAAAACCAACAAAACAAACAAACACGACAAAAAGACAGGAAACACAAAAAGAAGAAAAATCCACCAAAGGCCCTGTGCGCGCACTGTGTTTTTACCCGCGGTTTTCCTGTGGAAAATTCTTGAGAAATGTTTGAAATCTTTCTGCAGACATTTCCCAGCAAAACCTATGGGGAAAAAAAATAGCTGTGCGCACGCTGCGTTTTTTTTCTCAAGAAAATTCTTTGAGCAGAAATTCTTGAGAAAATTTCTTGAGAAAATGTGCATGTCACTTCTTTTCCGCAGGTACCTGCGGTATTTCACTCCATTCACTGTAATGTAATCGCGAAATACCGGGGGTATACTGCAGCTAGCAAATGATGTGCGGTATACCCTCGTTATAGCCGCGATTTACCTGCGGTAATGTTCATCGCTGCCTGCGGTTTTGCAGGAAGTGATGTCATTATGCCAGGAAGAGGAAGCGGAGCAGAGTAAACACACAGATCACACTCCCTGGACGCCGCACAGAAGCAATTCCGTGTGACCTCCAGGTGCCCATGCAGTCTGTGTCCCGCTCCAGCCCCGCGGCTGCCAGCACAGCAGTGTCAGTGTCTGCCCGCAGTGTCAGCAGCTTGTCACGCTGCAGTGCTGGCAGCCGCGGGGGATGCCGAGCGCTGCTGTCAGGAGGTTAGATGAGATCATTACCTGCTGTGACGATCTCCTGCCTCCTGACGTCAGCGCTGTCACTGCCATCTATGCCCGTCTCGCGGGCGGCCCGAGACTGTCATTAGCGGTTACGTCACGGGCTCTCGCGATACTGCTGAGAACGCGGGGGGCATAGAAGTCAGTGACAGCGCTGACATCAGCAGTGCAGGAGATCGTCACTGTAGGTAATGATCTCATCTAACCTCCTGAAGTAAGCGCTCGTCATCCCCTGCAGTGACCTAGGCTGACCTATTGATGTTAGCTCAGGTCACTGCATTGCTCTCCCAGCCAATGGGGAACATTCTGTTCTTCATTGACTGGGACAGTGACTATGGTATGGATCGCCGTGGGACCCCCTTATTGGATTACGCTGGACGTGGAATTGATTGTTCTTTTCAATAAATTGGTGAAAGAGGGAATGTTTTGGGGAGTGTTTTTTCAAATTAAAACTTTTTTTGTTGTCTATTTTTTATTTCTTACTGACTTGGTTGGTGATGTCGGATATCTGATAGACGCGTGACATCACTAACCCCAGGGCTTGATGCCAGGTGACATTACACATCTGGCATCAACCCCATATATTACCCCGTTTGCCACCGCACCAGGGCAACGGGATGAGTTGGGGCGAAGCGCCAGGATTGGCACGTCTAATGGATGCGCCACTTCTAGGGCGGCTGCAGCCTGCTATTTTTAGGCTGGGGAGTGTCCAATAACAGTGGACCTCCCTAGTCTGAGAATATCAGACCCCAGCTGTCCGCTTTACCTTGGCTGGTGATCCAATTTTCTGGGGGACCCCACGTTTTTTGTTTTAAATTATTTATTTAATGTAAAATAACAGCGTGGAGTGCCCTCTGTTTTGGATTACCAGCCAAGGTGAAGCTGCCAGCTGTGTTCTGCAGGCTGCAGCTATCTGCTTTACCCGAGCTGGCTACAAAAGAGGGGGGACCCCACATCATTTTTTTTTAAATTATTTATTTATTTTTTGGCTAAATACAAGGCTAAGCACCCTTTTAGTGCCACATGAAAGTCACTAAAGGGTGCCAGCTTAGAATATGCAGGGAGGTGGGACATTATATATGTCTTTCTCATCTATCTCTCTATCTATTCATCTATCCCTCTATCCATTATCTGTCTGTCTATCGATTATCTATCTATTATCTATATTATTTATTACAGATACAGCATAAAAAAAACCGCATGCGTTTTTCCCGTGGTTTTGGTGCGGTTTTTTACCGCAGGTGCGGTAATCTTCAACTCCCAGAAGTTTCTCAAGAAATTTTCTAGAGAAAAATTACTTTTCTAGTGCGTATATAGCCAAAGAAACACAGTAGTCCGACATGCCAGGTCACCAGGAAGAGCCTCTCACAGCCCCATACACTTCCTTTTTCAGTTTGCCCGGGTTCTGTTTGGCTCCGCCCACTCCCAGGCTGCAAGTCAACTAAGGTATGTTTACATAAATACTCTGCTCCACAGTGGCACCTTGTGGCCAATCTAAGCTACAGCATTAAATGGTCATATACACTGGCATCTCATGCCTATGTTGCACCCTGTTACAGATGCACCGATACCTTCTGGGACGGCTACGGACTGGTATTTTTAGGCTGGGAAGAGTCCAATAACCATAGGCCATTCCAGCCTCAGAATACCAAACCCCAGTTGTCTGCTTTAACTGTGCTGGTTATCAAAAATAGGGTGGACTTCAAGTCTTTTTTTTTTTTATTTTATTTAATTTTCTTCACAGCAGCGTCTCATGCTAAAAAGCTTGTTGTATCGCTGCGCTGCTGAAAAGTCCATGTTTGAGTTAGAGCCTCTGTATGAACTCCGAACTTTACAGCTCGGGTTCACTCATCCCTACTCAGCATTTGTAGCCAAAGCCAGGAGTGGGTAAGAAGTGCAGAAGTGGTGCCTGTATTTCTATTATACTTTTCCTTTGACTATTCCACTCCTGGTTTTGGCTTACTAATACTGAGGTAAAAAACTGACCAAATACTCAACATGTGTGCATTGCCTTACAGTCACAAAAATCCAGATGTCATATAGTGAAGTTACATAAGAAATGGAAAGCTCTGAGCGCAATGAATGTGAATGAACAGACAAAAAATAAATCCCCAAGTCCAGTGGCATAACTAGAGTTCGATGTGCCCCGGTGCAGAATTTGGACCTGGACCACCCTTGTCCCGATGGGGTACAGGATAATTACACTGACACTTGGCTCTTTCCCTCAGCACCCAACTTTACCATACTCCGATATCCAGATATAATATCCGATATTATAATGCATCTCATAGTCCTCCATATATTATAATGCATTCCCCATAGATCTTCATATAATATAATGCATCTTACACTCCCCATAGTCTTCCATTTATTATAATACACTCCCCATAGTCCTCTATTTAATATAATACACTCCCTATAGTCCTCCATATATTATAATTAGAGTTGAGCGGATCGGTTATAATCCGGGTCCGGCAGATCCGGATCGGGTTGCCGCAGAAGTCCGGATCCGATCCGGAATCCGCGTCCATGTAAAACAATGGGGAGCCGGATCCGGGACGAGAAAGAGAGAGAGAAAAAAACGGATCCGGATCGTGCACCCCGATCCGGGTCCACTCAACACTAATTATAATACACGCCATAGTCCCTCCATATATTATAATGCACTCCTCATAGTCCTCCATATATTATAATACACTCCCCATAGTCCTAAATATATTATAATGCACCCCCCATAGTCCTCCCTATATTATAATGCACCCATATAGTCCTCCATGTAATATAATACAGTCCCCATAGTCCTCCATATATTTTAATGCACCTCCATAGTCCTCCATATATTATAAAACACTCCCCATAGTCCTATATATATTATAATGCACTCCCATAGTCCTCACTATATTATAATGCACCCCTATAGTCCTCCATATATTATAATACACTCCCCATAGTTCTCCATATATTATAATGTACCCCCATAGTCCTCCATATATTATAATACACCCCCATAGTCCTCCATATAGTATAATACACCCCATTGTCCTCCATATATTATAATCCACTCCTCATAGTTCTCCATATATTATAATGCACCCCTATAGTTCTCCATATATATGATAATACACTCCCCATAGTGCTCTATATATTATATAGTTACAGTTACATAGTTTGAAAAAAAGACCTAGGTCCATCTAGTGCAACCTTCCTCCACCAATTATACATTTTGTCCCTAAGTCACTTATAACCGACAATGTTGTTTGTACTGAGGAAATCATCCAGCCCTTTTAGTAAAAGCTGTTATAGTGTCTGCCATTACTACCTCTTGTGGTCGGCATTCCACAATCTGACTGCTCTAACTGTAAAGAACCCTTTCCTATTTAGCTGCCGGAATAGCTTTTCTTCCACTCTCAGTGAATGCCCCCTGGTCCTTAGTATTGTCTTTGGAAGAAATAAGTCATGTGCCAGTCCTTTATATGGACCACACATGTATTTGTACATATAAATGAGATCTCCTCTGAGACGTCTTTTTTCTAAGCTAAACATATCTAACTTTTTCAGCCTGTCATCATATAAGAGGCCTTCCATTCCTTGTAATAGTCTAGTTGCCCACCTTTGAACTGACTCTAACTTCTGAATGTCCTTTTTAAAATGTGGAGCCCAAAACTGGATCCCATATTCCAGATGTGGCCTTACAAGTGATTTATAGAGGGGTAACAATACGTTGGGATCACGGGATCTAATCTCTCTTTTTATACACCCTAAAATCTTGTTTTAGCAGCTGCTGCCTGACATTGAGTGCTGCTGCTCAGCTTATTTGTAATAAGAATACCCAAGTCCTTCTCCTGTTCTGTAGTCCTGAGGTTACTTCCATTTAATGTGTACGCAGTTATAGGATTACTCCGTCCTAGATGCATTACTTTACATTTATCAACATTATAATGCATCCCATAGTTCTCCATATATTATAATACACTCTCCATTGTCCTCCATATATTCTAATGCACCCCCATAGTCCTCCATATCGTATAATACACCCCATAGGTCTCCATATATTATAATCCTATAGTCGTCCATATAGTATAATAGACTTTCCACAGTTCTCCATAATTATAATACACTCCCCATAGTCCTCCATGTATTATAATACACTCCTCATCGTCCTCTATATAATACACTCCCCAGAGTCCTCAATATATTATAATGCACCCCCATATTCCTCCATATAATATAATGCACCGATATAGTCCTCCATATATTATATTACACTCCCCATAGTCCTCCATATATTATAATTATTATTATTATTATTATTTATTATTATAGCGCCATTTATTCCATGGCGCTTTACAAGTGAAAGAGGGTATACGTACAACAATCATTAACAGTACAAGACAGACTGGTATAGGAGGAGAGAGGACCCTGCCCGCGAGGGCTCACAGTCTACAGGGAATGGGTGATGGTACAATAGGTGAGGACAGAGCTGGTTGCGCAGTGGTCTACTGGGCTGAAGGCTATTGTAGGTTGTAGGCTTATAATATATAATATAATATACCCCTCGTAATTCTCCATATATTATAATGCACTCCCAGTCTTCTATATATTATATTTATATTGTGCTGTCCGTCGCCCATCTTGTGCCGTCCGTCTCCCATCTTGTGCCTTCCGCCGCCCATCTTGTGCCGTCCGCCGCCCATCTTGTGCCGTCCGTCTCCCATCTTGTGCCGTCCGTCTCCCATCTTGTGCCGTCCGTCTCCCATCTTGTGCCGTCCGTCTCCCATCTTGTGCCGTCCGTCTCCCATCTTGTGCCGTCCGTCTCCCATCTTGTGCTTTCCGTCGCCCATCTTGTGCCGTCCGTCGCCCATCTTGTGCCGTCCGTCGCCCATCTTGTGCCGTCCGTCTCCCATCTTGTGCAGTCCGTTTTCCATCTTCTGCTGTTCTTTTCTCATCTGCTGGTTCCGAGAAGATTGGGAAACCTTCATTGGTTTTTTTTCTATAATAAAAATAGACCTACATATGATATATCATTTGTTTTTCTTTTGATATTTTTTTTTACAGATATAGCAGAGAAATAAAATCACTGAGATGTAAATTCAGTCTAATTCTGTTTGACCTTTCTTTTCTGTATGAGATTGATGTATGTGAACGGAACAACACATGGATTTTGGTGCTTATTCAACAGAAATGTTTTAAACAATAATTATTACATTTTACAACTGGGAAAAAACAGACATCTTTGCTGCACATAGAATTGCATATCACTTCTGATCAGTATGGAAATCTGCAGACAGAACTCTCACATAACAGTGCTCCTGTGGAGAGAAATATACATTCTCCAATAAACACTTATGCATCATCCCGAAACGCGATATGACCAAGTTTGTCCCAACCTTCGCACCGTACTGTTTCTTCCCGTCACGTGACAGAAGCAGCTTGGTGAGTTAGAACTTCTCGTGAGCCTGAAAACGGAGAGTGTGGCGGCGGGAGACAGTTAATCGACTAGTGTGAGTGTGTGACGTCACTGCCGGACACGTTATACAGTGCCGTCGTGCGGAAACGGTGTCTCCGCTTACTGTAATGGACAGTGCACACGGTGCTCTGTAAAAGTGGCGCAGTTTTGCGTGCACCACACCAGCCAATCAGAATCTAGCTTTCATTTCAGTGCCGGTTGCAAAATGATAGCAAAATGATATCATATAATATATAATGAATGGTTGCAAAATGATAGCTGTGGTTGCTGCGACCACTGTGTTCTCATACACGAGGCAAGTTGTGCCCAGCTGCCAGGAGCCATTGCTGCATGAAGGGCCACAGTGTGTACAGTCACAGCCATGTTATATGTAATATATATATATATATTTTTATATATATATATATATATATATATATATATATATATATATATATCTATATGCAAGCACCAGTTCTCTGTTCGCTCCAGTGGGCGGTGAAGGGAAATTTCCGTCTCCTAATCTCACCCCTTTTGAAAGAATAGAAAAGTGTCAGAGAGCGGCATCCCCTTCTGTGCAGTGTGATGTGCTCCGCAGTAAGGTGACCTCAAGGAGATGTTGTAAATGTTTTTTCTACTTTTTCGCTTCAGATAAAAAAATGACCTTTTTTAAATCCATGCACCCAAGAAACCGCTACAAGGATAAACCTCCGGACTTTGCCTACTTGGCCTCCAAGTACCCGGAATTTAAGCAGCACGTCAATGTCAGTCTGGCAGGAAAAGCTGGGTGAGCGCTCTCTTATCCTTGTCTGTGATCATGCACTGTGTCAGTGATTGTGTCTGTAGAGGGTATGAGAGAATCCGTGATGTCAGTATAAGGCCTCGCTTACACTGGCGTATAAAGAACGCACTAATTTTCATCCTGAAATGCTGGACTAGTGAAATCCATTTAATATTCCTTTTGTCGAGTGCTGTGAGTGTGTGATTTATTTATTTTTATTTTTTCTCAGCAACTATTAGGGTACATGTTTACGATCAGGATCCACTGATCCACAGGACCTGCGAGACCACAGCTGGCCGTGCCCACAATCAGTGTTCGGAAAACAGTGGTCTCTCTGTTCTCCCTACGGAGGATGCTTGAGACTCCTCAGCAAAGAATTGACATGCTTGCGGCTTGGAAAGCTGAACCGCAGATCAGTTTTCTCTGCAGGCCGCACACACCTAGTGGGCATGGGATTTCTATAAATCCCATCCACTGTGCTTGTACTGTACAATAAAGCGTTTTGGACACAGTGAAAACACTCAATTCAAAATGCTGCAAACACTGATCATGGGCACATACCCTTATTTTACAATCATTTACAGGCCCATTACAGCGTTCTATGCTACAGAATGGTAATGTATCTATTTTAAAGGGAACCTGTCACCAGATTCGTCCCTATAACCTTTGGCCACCACTAGTAAGCCCTTATATACAGCATTCTAGAATACTGTATATAAGTGCCCAGGCTGCTCTGTATAATGTAAAAAAAAGACCTTTTATTATGCTCACCTGCAGGGTTGTCAGGTCTGATGGGCTTCGCTAGTCTTGTTCCAAGGCCTCCTCTCTTCTTGCGATCACCATCCTTCTACACTGCTCCATGTGGATGATGTGTCGTACGCCATACACACAGAGGCCACCATTGCGCTCCTATGCATGCACACCTCTCTCTGCCTTGCCGAGAGCAGTTAAAGTATTGTAAGGGCCTGCGCTGCCCGGGTGGTCTTTGACCTTTCCCTGCCCCTGCACATTACAGTATTTTGCTCTGCCCACAGCAGGAGCACAATGGAGGACACTGTGGATGATGTAGGACATATCATCCACACAGAGCACAGAAGGACGGCAATTGCAAAAAGAGAGGAGGCACCGGATCCGACACCAGCGATGCCCATCAGACTGAACCATAATAAAGTATAATAAAGAGGTTTTTTATGTTATACAGTACAGAGTGGCCTGGACTCTTATATACAGCATTCTAGAATACTGTATATAACAGCTCACTGGTGTTGGCCGCAGCTTATAGGGGACAAATCTGATGACTGGATTCCTTTAAACGCAAGTGGGAGCAAGGCCTAATTGTGAGATATATACTCTGCTCCCGCTGTATCCACTGAAGGTCTGAGGGTCATACACTTTAAGAAAACCTGTTAGCCTCTTAGACCTGATGCTGCCTGTGTTGGATGGATTGTCTTCTATTTGCATATTCATGATCTTTCCCTAAGATAGGTCATCAATAATAGATTGGGGGCCCTGTTTTGTTAAGCGCTAAAATGCTCGGGTGCTCACCTATCTCGGTTGCTCAGGTCATAATGGAAGTCAATGATTGGGCATGTCATCTCTCTGCCCACATGCAGCCATAAACAGAACATTTCCAGGGTGGGGCGAGGTTTTTATTTTTCCCCTCCATTTGACACACTACACACTTGCTTTAAAGGGTACCTGCCACCACTTTTTTGACCCATAAGCTGCAGCCACCACCACCGGGCTCTTCTATACAGCATTCTAACATGCTATATATAAGAGCCCAGGCCGCTGTGAGAACATAAAAAACACTTTATAATGCTTACCTAACGGTCACGCGGTTGGCCATATGGGCGTCTCCGTTGTCCGGTGCCGCGGTGCATGACGTGTCTGACGTCATACACACTCGCCGGCATTCAGGTCCTGAGCAGGCGCACTTTGATCTGCTCTGAGCAGGGCAGATCAAAGTATTGTAGTGCGCATGCGCAGGACCGGTGAGTATGTATGACGTAGACGCGCCATGCACCCAGGCTTCAGAAAGAGGACGAAGATGGCCGAAAGAGGAGGCACTGGCACAAGACAATGGAGACGCCCGTATGGCCAGCCGCGCGACCGTTAGGTAAGTATTATAAAGTGTTTTTATGTTCTCACAGCGGCCTGGGCTCTTATATACAGCATGTTAGAATGCTGTATATAAGAGTGGTGGTGGTGGCCGCAGCTTATCTGCCAAAAAAGTGGTGACAGGTTCCCTTTAACCCCAGTGAGAACCATTCAGAGACTGTGACTTTCGCTCCCTGTAGTGCCTACACACATCGTGCAGTGAAGTGAGCCTGTGCATTGTGGTTGTTATTTCATGGACAAAACCTCTGAGCACCTGTGATACTCTGCAAGTACTCAAGGACCCCGATGCTCGATCAAGTACCGTGCACGCTAACTCAACACTAATACTAATAAGAAAGCTGCTAAACATTGGATTTGCCTGAGGCTTCTCTCCTGTATCGGCGGCGACTCTCCTGTATCGGCGGCGGCTCTCCTGTAACGGCGGCGGCTCTCCTGTAACGGCGGCGGCTCTCCTGTAACGGCGGCGGCTCTCCTGTAACGGCGGCGGCTCTCCTGTATCAGCGGCGGCTCTCCTGTATCGGCGACTGCTTACAGTAGAGATGTATCATCTGCATCAGAATATCTCTCCAGGTGGTGTAGTTGCTTTACTTTGGCTTATAAAGAGTAGACCCCTCTCATGTTCCCTAATAGGACATATGGCAGGGGTTTGGTGAGATGGTGCAGTCTCTTTATAGTGCCAATACACATTATACAAACCCACTAATTAAGTTGCATCTCAGACAATCTGATGTGTATGAGGCCTCAAGGCTTTCAGCATGGGCATGCTTGCAGTATTGGGGACCAGAGTTAGTGTGTGCGACCTTGCATTTCCACTCGCTGTCCCATACTGGCTGCTTATTGGTGGTCATATTTGTGACCAGGCGAGGCCTGAAGTTGCCTGCATGCAGTTCTGCTTATTGGTTATCGCTAAATAGAGACGTAATCGTTTGTGTGTATATATTTATTTATTTATAGTGAGATGTATATCTTAAGTAAAAATAACAGAATAGTGAAATGAAATTGAGTACAAAGGTAAATCAGAAAAAATGAAAAAGTAATGCACTTAGTATGGGTTCATTTGAGCTATACTAATGAAGGCAAGATTGTAGGTTTTGTAGCAACTACAAACACAACGGCCGTTTCGCACTGATTATCCAGGACCCGTGGAAACATCGGTAATGGGTGCAAAACGGCCATTGTCTGTGTGCACAACATCCTTGCACCCTCGCCCTATGCCTGAATAAATCGCAGCACTGTGAAATATCTACAACCGGTGAGTGCCTCTTCTTTTTTTCACATTTAAAGCTGTACATTTCTGGATCCTTTTGAGTGCACCCTGGTTAGAAGACCCATACTGATGACTATGCTAGTCACCTGAACAGGTAAAGTGAAGCAGCAAGTGGTTCGCTTATTTGAATAGGCGGCTATTAGCCAATGTTATATCACCATTCGGGAGAAAAATAGTGCCCAGTTTTTTCATTCTCATATCTTTGGCAGCATAATTAACAAGTTGGGTATATGACAATTGCTTTTAGAATTCCATTTGTATGTTTTAACGACTTTTTCAAGCCTCCAGGTGCCGTTCACAGCACTTTTCGGTAACATGTTAGTTTATTAATTTTATTTTTTTTCAATCTTAAAATCCAGCTTGAACTTCAAAGACCCTGAAGCTGTCCGTGAGCTGACCTGTACTCTACTGAAGGAAGACTTTGGCTTGACCATTGACATACCCCTAGAGAGGCTCATCCCCACAGTGCCACTAAGGCTGAACTATATTCACTGGGTGGAAGATCTGATCAACTTTCATGGCTCTGACAAAACAACAGCCCGACACGGGATTGACATAGGTAACATAGTGCTTGGATTGACACTGAAATTTCTTTGTGTTTAAGGGGCATATATTACCTCCGAAAAATGTTTAGATATAGTTTAAATCATGTCTGTAGCAGCGGCTACAGGGAGAAAATGCAGGTTTTTTTTCTCCTTTCGGTTTCACACTTTCAGTCATCACAGTGATGAAGAAAGCTACCATATTAGGCTGCTTTCACACTACGTTTTTTTAGCATGCGTCATGAACGTTTTTTTGCTGCAAAATCGGATCCTTGTTTTTGCAAAGAAAAACGCATGCAAACACATGTATTATTTTGCAGAATCCTGTCACTTTAAGTTTATAGGCGGGCATTGGAGTCATGTGATCGGGAGTGAGGGAACTGAACGTGAGACTGGGAGCCGACATCTGACAGCTGCAGAGGCTCGTAACCAAGGTAAACATCGGGTAACTTGCTTGGATACCCGATATTTACATTGGTTATGAGCGTCTGCTGCTGCTAGGAGCCGGCTCCCTGCACACGTAACTAAGGTAAACATCGGGTAACTTGCTTGGATACCTGATATTTACATTGGTTATGAGCGTCTGCTGCTGCTAGGAGCCGGCTCCCTGCACACGTAACTAAGGTAAACATTGGGTAACTTGCTTGGATACCCGATATTTACATTGGTTACAAGCGTCTGCAGCTACTAGGAACAGGGCTGCCTGCTCCCTGCACACGTAACCAAGATAAACATCGGGTAACTAAGCCCGGAGAGAGGGAGGGAGAGGGGGGGGGGAGGGGGGGTGAGAGGGAGGGGGAGGGAGAGGGGGTGAGAGGGAGGGGGAGGGAGAGGGGGTGAGAGGGAGGGGGTGAGAGGGAGGGAGAGGGGGTGAGAGGGAGGGAGAGGGGGTGAGAGGGAGAGGGAGGGAGGGAGAGGGGGTGAGAGGGAGGGAGAGGGAGGGAGAGGGAGGGGGAGGGAGAGGGGGGGAGGGTGAGAGGGGGGTGAGAGGGAGGGGGAGGGAGGGAGAGGGGGTGAGAGGGAGAGGGGGGGGAGGGTGGGAGGGGGAGAGGGAGAGGGGGGGAGGGTGAGGGGGAGAGAGAGGGAGAGGGGGGGCAGAGAGGGGGGGAGAGAGGGAGAGGGGGGGCAGAGAGGGGGGGAGAGAGGGAGAGGGGGGCAGAGAGGGGGGGAGAGAGGGAGAGGGGGGGCAGAGAGGGGGGGAGTGGGAGAGGGGGGGCAGAGAGGGGGGTAGAGAGAGGGAGAGGGGGGGCAGAGAGGGGGGGAGAGAGAGGGAGAGGGGGGGCAGAGAGGGGGGGAGAGGGAGAGGGGGGGCAGAGAGGGGGGGAGAGGGAGAGGGGGGGCAGAGAGGGGGGGAGAGGGAGAGAGGGAGAGGGGGGGCAGAGAGGGGAGGAGAGGGAGAGGGGGGGCAGAGAGGGGGGGAGAGGGAGAGGGGGGGCAGAGAGGGGGGGAGAGAGAGAGGGGGGGAGAGGGAGAGGGGGGGCAGAGAGGGGGGGAGAGGGAGAGGGGGGGCAGAGAGGGGGGGCAGAGAGGGGGGGAGAGGGAGAGGGGGGGCAGAGAGGGGGGGAGAGAGGGAGGGAGGGAGAGGGGGGGAGGGGGAGAGAGGGGGGAGGGGGAGAGGGAGGGGGGAGAGGGAGAGAGGGGGGAGAGGGAGGGGGAGAGAGGAGGGGGAGGGGGAGAGAGGAGGGGGAGAGGGGGGGAGGGGGAGGGGGAGGGGGAGAGAGGAGGGGGAGAGGGGGGAGGGGGAGGGGGGAGAGAGAGGAGGGGGAGAGGGGGGAGGGGGGAGGGGGAGAGAGGGAGGGGAGAGAGGAGGGGAGAGGGGGGAGGGGGAGGGGGAGAGAGGAGGGGGAGAGAGGAGGGGGAGAGAGGAGGGGGAGAGGGGGGGAGGGGGAGAGGGGGGGGAGAGGGGGGAGGGGGAGAGGGGGGGGAGAGGGGGAGGGAAAGGGGGGGGGAGAGGGGGAGGGAAAGGGGGGGGGGAGAGGGGGAGGGAAAGGGGGGGGAGAGGGAGAGGGGGAGGGAAAGGGGGGGGGGAGAGGGGGGAGGGAAAGGGGGGGGGAGAGGGGGAGGGAAAGGGGGGGGGGGGGAGAGGGGGAGGGAAAGGGGGGGGAGAGGGAGAGGGGGAGGGAAAGGGGGGGGGAGAGGGGGAGGGAAAGGGGGGGGAGAGGGGAGAGGGGGAGGGAAAGGGGGGGGGGAGTGGGTGAGGGGGGGGAGAGGGAGAGGGGGGGGCAGAGGGGGGGAGAGGGGGAGGGAGAGGGGGGAAGAGAGGGAGAAGGGGGGAAGAGAGATAGGGAGGGGTGAGAGGGACTGATCACGCGAGGCTGGTTTCTGGGCATGATCAGTAAAGCAAGCAGGATCCTGTCTATCAGCATAACAGCGTTCACATGCGTTTGCATGCTGTTTTAGTCAGGATCCAGCAATTTGCAGTATTTGGACGCAGCTCAAAAATGCTACAAGTAGCGTTTTTGATAAAAACGCAAGTCGCTGGATCCTTACTATAACGCACGCAAACGCATGTGAACACAAGTTGACGCGAGTCTATTGCAAATGCATTGAAATGAAAACGCATTTGCACTGGATCCGTTTTTGCGTTAAAAAAAACGTTCATGACGCATGTTAAAAAAAACGTAGTGTGAAATCAGCCTTACCACTCTATCTGCAGGTAAATGATATTTTTGGAGGTGACCGGTTCCCTTCAATAATTATATGGATCAGACTTTATTAGATAACTGTTGTTGGGGATTCGAGTGTTCCAGTAATTTTGGGGCTTTGCTCACCAATTCCCAGTATTTCAGAAAACGTATGTTCTTGTTCTTATTTGGCCCATCTACAGCGACTCTCATTCATGTCCCTTCCTGCTGTGCTGTCTACTCTTGCTGATGTTTCTTCTTGCTCACCATCTGCTGCACGAGAGGAAGCTGCAGATCTCTATTGCTTTTGTGGAGTCGACAGTTGTTGCTGTAACTCTTCTAATTGATTATTAGCAGCACCATTGTGTTTTCTCGATCAGAATATGCCCGCATGCAAATATTTGGATTGTTTTTCTACATTAAGCTTTAATGTGCTTTGATAGTTGTCAGATTTTCTACTCATCGTATTACCAAACCTGCTGTTTTGTGAAATTGCTAAAAAAAAAAAAAAAAAAGTTTTGGAAATTTTGATGATTTTCTTTTTTCAGTTAGTAAATGCAAAGTTGTGATCGAGAACTGAAAATTGTTTAAATGGGTTTTCTATTTCAATGATATTGATGACATTTCACTAGTATAATCAGTACCAGGTCGGCAGGCGATCAACACTGATTCTATCTTATGCACTGGCAAAATGTATACGTTTAATGGAGCTGGAGAGACGGCGCCGTCCGCTATGTAGTGGCTATTGTCAGGAACTGCAGCTGAACTACAATTGAATAGGAGCCAAGCTGTTATTTTAGTTCTGTACACGATTTACCAAAGCTTGTGGATGAAATTGCTGATGTCGGACTTCCCCACCAATCTGATATTCATCACTTATGCCAAGGATAATGAAAAGGCAGGACAATGCTTTTTAGGCCCTGTGCGCACACTGCGTTTTTACCCGCGGTTTTGCTGCAGAAATTTCTTGAGAAATGTTTGCAATCTTCCTGCAGGAAAAAAAATAGCTGTGCGCACACTGCGTTTTTTTCGTAAGAAAATTCTTTCTGAAGATTTTCTTGAGAAAATGTGCATGTCACTTCTTTTCCACAGGTAGCTGCGGTATACCCCCGGTATTTCCCTGAATTCACTGTAATGTAATCGTGAAATACCGGGGGTATATCGCAGGTAGCAAATGATGTGCGGTATACCCCCGGTATAGCCGCGATTTACCTGCGGTAATGTACATTGCTGCCTGCGGTTTTGCAGGAAGTGATGTCATTATGCCAGGAAGAGGAAGTGGAGCAGAGTAAACACACACATCACACTCCCTGGACGCCGCACAGAAGCGCTTCCGTGTGACCTCCAGGTGCCCATGCAGTCTGTGTCCCGCTCCAGCCCCGCGGCTGCCTGCACAGCAGTGTCAGTGTCTACCCACAGTGTCAGCAGCTTGTCACCCTGCAGTGCGTGCAGCCGCGGGGATGACGAGCGCTGCTGTCAGGAGGTGAGATGAGATCATTACCTGCGGTGACGATCTCCTGCCTCCTGATGTCACCGCTGTCACTGCCGTTTATGCCCGTGGCCCAAGACTATCACTAGCGGTGACGTCACGGACTCTCGCGATACTGCTGAGAACGCGGCGGGCATAAAAGGCAGTGACAGTGCTGATGGCAGGACTGCAGGAGATCATCACCGCAGGTAATGATCTCATCAAACCTCCTGACAGCAGCACTTGTCATCCCCTGCAGTGACCTGGGCTGACCTATTCTGTTCTTCATTGACTGGGACAGTGACTATGGTATGGATCGCCGTGGGACCCCCTTATTGGATTACGCCGGACCAGGATTTGATTGTTCTTGGCAATAAATTGGTGAAAGAGGGAATGTGGGGAGTGTTTTTTCAAATAAAACTTTTTTTGTGGTCTATTTTTTATTTCTTACTGACTGGGTTGGTGATGTCTGGTATCTGATAGACGCGTGACATTACTAACCCCAGGGCCTGATGCCAGGTGACATTACACATCTGGCATCAACCCCATATATTACCCCATTTACCACCGCACCAGGGCAACGGGATGAGTTGGGGCGAAGCGCCAGGATTGGCACGTCTAATGAATGCGCCACTTCTGGGGCGGCTGCAGCCTGCTATTTTTAGGCTGGGGAGTGTCCAATAACAGTGGACCTCCCTAGTCTGAGAATATCAGACCCCAGCTGTCTGCTTTACCTTGGCTGGTGATCCAATTTCGGGGGGACCCCACGTTTTTTGTTTTAAATTATTTAATGTAAAATATCAGCGTGGGGTGCCCTCTATTTTGGATTACCAGCCAAGGTGAAGCTGCCAGCTGTGTTCTGCAGGCTGCAGCCGTCTGCTGTACCCGAGCTGGCTACAAAAGATGGGGGGACCTCACATCATTTTTTTAATTATTTATTTATTTTTTGGCTAAATACAAGGCTAGGCACCCTTTAGTGCCACATGAAAGTCACTAAAGGGTGCCAGCTTAGAAAATGCAGGGGGGTCTTTTTCATCTATCTATCTATCTATTCATCTATCCATCTTTCCCTCTATCCATTATCTGTCTGTTTATCGATTATCTATCATCTATATTATTTATTTCAGTTCAACATAAAAAAACGCAGGGACCAACCTGCGGAAAAACCCCGGCAAAATCGCGGCAAAAATTCATGCGTTTTTCCCGCGGTTTTGGCGCGTTTTTTTACCGCAGGTGCGGTAATCTTCAACTCCCAGAAGTTTCTCAAAACATTTCTTGAGAAAAATCCCTTTTCTAGTGCGCACATAGCCTAATAGCTGCTTCATTCAGGTGCAGGCTGCTCTTTACAAATAGTTGAATTATAGCTTCCACCTTCCTTATATTGGCTAGGTGAGCAGAGATAATGATATGGCTAATATAACTTATGATATTCTTCCAATAAATAAAATGGTAAGTTGCTTATAGGGAATCTGAGAGCAACATAATGTAGGGGCAGACACCCCAAATGGAGCAATAGACTACTTACTAGACTGCTTGGTGCAGTTTTGCTAGAATCCCTGTTTTCTCTGCTGTAGATGTAGTAGTGCTCAGAATGCTCATCTCTGTATAATGCTGCCCACACCCCTGATTAGCAGCTTCATGTGTACACCTTATATTATTATCAAGCTGCCAGTGGAGGCAGGATTACACAGATTAGCTGGATTGCCTAGCATGGGACACTTAGTCCTGTGGTGATAATCTCCTATTGATAAAACACTAACTGTAATGAAGCTACAGCTGGTTGCTGAACAACTGATGCATCCCTAGAATTAAGCATTTTGTTGTTCTCCCCGTGTTTGCGTGGGTTTCCTCCGGTTCTCTAGTTTCCTCCCACACTCCAAGGATATACAGATAGGGACTCTAAATTGTGAGCCCCAATGGGGACAGTGTTGCCAATGTATGTAAAGCGCTGTGGAATTAATAGCGCTATATTAAATGAATAAATATTATTAATATTATTATTATTATTATTATTATTATTATTATTATTATTACATCATGCTGTTCTCAGATTAAATGGCAAAAACCCGCTGTCCCTTTAAAAGGAAATCTGTCACCAGATTTGCCGACCCTAACCTGTGGCTACCACCACTGAGCTCTTATATACAGCATTCCAGAATCCTTCATATAAGAGCCCAGGCCGCTCTATAGAACATAAAAATCACTTTTATTATATTAACCTAGGGGGTGGTCCGGTCTGATGGGTGTCACTGCTCTCCGGACCGGTGCCTCCTCTCTGTGGCGATCTCCATCCTCCTTCGACCCAGCCCAGTATGGATGACGCGTCCTACGCCATCCACACAAGCCGGCATTGCGGTCCTACACAGGCGCATTTTAATCTGCCCTGCTCAGGGCAGATCAAAGTATTGTAGTGCGCATGCGTGGGCGATCTTTAACCTTTCCTCGTGCCTGCGTATTACAGTACTTTGATCTGCCTTGAGCAGGGCAGATCAAAGCGCACCTGCGCAGGATCGCAATGCCGGTCTGTGTGGATAACGTAAGACATGTCATCCATACTGGGCTGGTTTACAGGAGGACGGCAATCGCAGCAAACAGAGAGGGCGCCGAACCAGAGAGCAGCGACACCCATCAGACCGGACCGCCCTCTAGGTGAGTAGTATAAAAGTGATTTTTACGTTCTACACAGCGGCCTGGGCTCTTATATACAGCATTCCAGAATACTGTACATACTGTAAGAGCTCACTGGTGGTGGCCGCAAGGTATAGTTGCCAAATCTGGTGACCGGTTCCCTTTAATTTGTAAAGTGATATTCCAATCTCAGGCATATGTCTTATCATCGGAAAGTGCTTTTAATGTCTCATTGATGCACATATGGGCTTCCGTTTCACCCTTCCTACCTGATGAGGTAGCTGCAGCAGTCAGGCGGCTGAAGAATGGAGAAGTAGTCCTGAACGTAGTCACCTTTTTCATCTTTGTTTTGCGGGATTTATAGATTCTGCACATGTAACTTGGCTGTTTCGGTATCTCCAACCAGAAGAGGACAATGGAGAGAGCCGTGCATATGTCTATGATGGGAATACCCTTTTAATAAAGTGATGACGGGAGTCTTGGCAAGGATTTGAGCAGTGTGTGATAGTATAGTAAAATGTGGGGTGGGTAGGAGCAGGAATTGCGATGTGAGTGAGCGGGATGGTATACATGGTGACTGTGACTGGCTGCAGCTCCACTCTTCAATATTCACTAAAAAACTAGAGATAACAATAGAATTTTTCGCTATAGGTTTCGATGCCTCGTTTTTACCTTCTGTGTCTTTAGATTTTTTTTACTCTAGCCTTACTAAAGGAGGAAAAAATGTATATTGGAAATTTGTGGTCTAAACATCAAACAGTAATGCTGCTTAGTTGTATGTACCGTTCATGCAGGCTACAAAATGAATTGTGCACTGAGCAGGAATCCTGGATTTCACAAGGCAGCCTACCTAGGAACTCATTATTTATAAATGCACTTAAAATGTGCCCTCACTTAATGCTCACTGGTCCGTCAGTAATCATCCCAAAGGTTCTGCTCAATTGAATCATATTTTCCAAGATATAAAAAAAGAAAAATGTGGCAAAAGGTGGGCATTGTTCGTTTACCATCACAGGCCTCAGCAGTGTACAGTCATGGCCAAAAGTTTTGAGAATGCTACAAATATTAATTTTTACAAAGTCTTCTGCTTAAGTTTTTCTAATGGCAATTTGCATATACTCCAGAATGTCATGAAGAGTGATCAGCTTAACAGCAATTACTTGCAAAGTCAATATTGGCTAAGAAAATGAACTTTAACCCCCAAAACACATTTCAACATCATTGCATTCCTGCCTTAAAAGGAGCAGCTAACATTGTTTTAGTGATTGTTCCATTAACACAGGTGTGTGTGTTGAGGAGGACAGGGCTGGCGATCAATCAGTCATGATTAAGTAAGAATGACACCACTGCACACTTTAAAAGGAGGCTGGTGCTTGGTATCATTGTTTCTCTTCAGTTAACCATGGTTATCTCTAAAGAAACACGTGCAGCCATCATTGCTCTGCACAAAAATGGCCTAACAGGGAAGAGTATCGCAGCTACAAAGATTGCACCTCAGTCAACAATCTATCGCATCATCAAGAACTTCAAGGAGAGAGCTTCCATTGTTGCCAAAAAGGCTCCAGGGCGCCCAAGAAGGACCAGCAAACGCCAGGACCGTATCTTAAAACTGTTTCAGCTGCGGGATCGGACTACCAGCAGTGCCGAGCTAGCTCAGCAATGGCGGCAGGCTGGTGTGAGTACTTCTGCACGCACTGGGAGGCGGAGACTCTTTGAGCAAGGCCTGGTTTCAAGGAGGGCAGCAAAGAAGCCACTTCTCTCCAGAAAAAACATCAGGGACTGACTGATATTCTGCAAAAGGTACAGGGAGTGGACTGCTGAGGACTGGGGTAAAGTCATTTTCTCAGATGAATCCCCTTTTCGATTGTTTGGAACATCTGGAAAACAGCTTATTAGGAGAAGAAGAGGTGAGCGCTACCACCAGTCTTGTCTCATGCCAACTGTTAAGCATCCTGAAACGATTCATGTGTGGGGTTGCTTCTCAGCCAAGGGAATCGGCTCACTCACAGTCTTGCCTAAAAACACAGCCATGAATAAAGAATGGTACCAGAATGTCCTCCAAGAGCAACTTCTCCCAACTGTCCAAGAGCAGTTTGGCGCCCAACAATACCTTTTCCAGCATGATGGAGCACCTTGCCATAAAGCAAAGGTGATCACTAAATGGCTCATGGAACAAAACATAGAGATTTTGGGTCCATGGCCTGGAAACTCCCCAGATCTTAATCCCATTGAGAACTTGTGGGCAATCATCAAGAGACGGGTGGACAAACAAAAACCAACAAATTCTAGCAAAATGCAAGCATTGCTTATGCAAGAATGGACAGCTATCAGTCAGGATTTGGTCCAGAAGTTGATTGAGAGCATGCCAGGGAGAATTGCAGAGGTCCTGAAGAAGAAGGGTCAACACTGCAAATATTGACTTGCTGCATTAACTCATTCTAACTGTCAATATATCCTTTTGGTACTCATAATATGAATGCAATTATATTTCTGTATGTGATGCAAACATCAGACAAACACAATTAAAAACCAGAGGGCAACAGATCATGTGAAAATATAATTTTGGTGTCATTCTCAAAACTTTTGTCCATGACTGTACAGCATGAGATCACTTGGGCAAATGAGTGGCTTGCAACAGTCGTATACAGCGCCTTGAAAAAGTATTCATACCTGTGAACCTTTTCACATATTTTTGTGTTATTCCTACAAACTTAAATGTCTTTTTGCAGGATTTTATGTAATATACCAAAAAATAGTAGCACGTACTTGCGGATCACTGAAGATGAAGCAACGACACCAGAAGTCAATATGAGAATAGCTATGGGCAAATCAATAATGAAGTTATTGGGCAATATCCTCAAATCGAGGAACATTTTACTGGTGACAAAGACCTGACTTGTACATAGTCTGGTCTTTTCTGTAGTAACATATGGATGCGAAACCTGGATGATGAAGAAACAAGACAGAAGAAGACACCTTCAAAATGTGGTGCTGGAGTAGGACGTTATCAATACCAGGGATGGCAAGAAGAACAAACAAATCAATTTTGGAACAAATCAAGCCAGACATGTGACTAGAAGCAAGGATAACTAAACTACGACTTTGATACTATGCACAAATCATAAGGAGAGCAATCACTGGAGAAGGTCATTATGGTCAGAAAAATAGAAAGAACAAGACAAAGAGGAAGACCAGCAACCAATGGTTTGATAAACTCAAGAAAATGGAGGAGAAACCCTGGTGAACCGATCTTGGCTTGTACAAAATTGATCTTCCTACAGAGCGTTCATCCATCAGTGACCATTACGTGAGATCGAGCTGAAGGCTATTTAAAAAAAAAAAAAAAAAAAGGTCGCAGCATGGTTTTCTAAATGATTAAAAAAATATAAATCTGAAAATTGTGCATTTGTATTCAGCCCCCCTGAGGCAATACTTTGTAGGACCACCTTTCACTGCAATAATTGCTGCAAGTCTTTTGGGGTATGTCTCAGCTTTGCTCATCTAGAGGCTGACATTTTTGCCCATTTTTCTTTGCAAACTAGCTCCAGCTCAGTGAGATTGGATGGAGGCATCTGTGAGCGTCAATTTTCACCTCTTGCCACAGATTTTTAATGGGATTTAGGTCTGGACTGTGATTAGACCATTCACACACGAACACTGTATGCTTTAATCTAAGCCATCCATTGTAGCTCTGACAGTATATTTAGGGTCTCTGTCCTCCTGGAAGGTTACCTACACCTCATTCTCGTTATTTACAGCCTTTAAGTTTTTCTTCTGGATTGTCCTGAATTTGATCCCATCCATTTTCACATCAACTCTGACCAGCTTTCTTGTCTCTGCTGAAGAAAAGCCTCTCCACAGCGTAATGTTGCCGCCATCATGTGTGATGGTGGGGATGATGTTTCAGGGTGATGTGCAGTGTTAGTTTTCCGTCATACATAGCACTTTGAATTTAGACCAAATAGTTTTACTTTGGTCTCATTTGACCAGAGCACCTTCATCCTCCACATGCTAGCTGTGTCCTCTACATGGCTTTTTGCAAACTGCAAACGGGACGTCTTGTGGTTTGCCTTCAGAAATGGCTTTCTTCTTGCCACTTTTCCATAAAGGCCAAATTTGTGGTGAATATGACTAATAGTTGTCTAGTAGAAAGATTTTCCCACCTGAACTGTGGATCTCTGGGAAGAGGGGTGGGGGTTTCAAAAAGGGGACCAATTTTCTATAGAAAATAGGGAAATTGAATGTCTGCCATAGAAAATATGTTCAAGATGGTTATCTTCTCAAATACATTTTTTTATAAGAATACACCTTGTGCTGCGCCTTCTTGTATAGTGCGCGCTGCTTCCATTGATCCCAGCACTATTCTGGAGCATACAGAGTGTGAGGAGCACGTAGAGCGGTGCGTTCATTAACATAATCCTGCGGCTTTCCTGCTGTACAGTGTTACATGTAGCATTTGGCTTCCAAACCTCCTAAATCACAGTTCACTGCGTGTGCCGAGGCAATGAAATCAGCCATGGAAGGGGCAGCTTTCACCCCTAGCACAAGAAGCCATGTGTGAAAATCATCCAGGTTGTGTCTGTGGTGTGCGCCTGATTTATGTGACTCCCATGTCTCATCCCATTTGTGGTGTCAGGAGTGCTGTGTCGCCACATCCACGGTGTCTGTGAATAAATTACTGAATCCCTGTCTACGAAAAATAACTGACGGCACAATTAACAATTCTGATACCATTGATCTTTTCTTTCACACCAGAACTTCTTCAGACAAGGTCATTGTAAGAATGTGCTTAAATTATATTTTGCAGAGTAAAACAAAAAAAAACTTTTCTAATTTTTGTAGCAATATGTCGTAATGTTTTCTGCCCTTTTTGGAATTACAATTTATTTTTTTTGGCATATTATTCACTTTTTTTTAGCATTTTTACAAAGATAAAATGCTTTTATGGGTTGTTACTAGTGTTGAGCGGACCCGGACTGGAAAAATCCGGATCAGCGCGGTTTCAACGGTATATCCGGGTGCATGATCCGTATTCGACTTTTTTTTTTCTCACTCTCTCTCGTTCTCGCTCTCTCTCTCGTTCTCGCTCTCTCGTTCTCGCTCTCTCGTTCTCGCTCTCTCTCTCGTTCTCGCTCTCTCGTTCTCGCTCTCTCTCTCGTTCTCGCTCTCTCGCTCTCTCTCTCGTTCTCTCTCTCGTTCTCGCTCTCTCTCTCGTTCTCGCTCTCTCTCTCGTTCTCGCTCTCTCTCTCGTTCTCGCTCTCTCTCTCGTTCTCGCTCTCTCTCTCGTTCTCGCTCTCTCTCTCGTTCTCGCTCTCTCTCTCGTTCTCGCTCTCTCTCTCGTTCTCGCTCTCTCTCTCGTTCTCGCTCTCTCTCTCGTTCTCGCTCTCTCGTTCTCGCGCTCTCTCTCGTTCTCGCTCTCTCTCTCGTTCTCGCTCTCTCTCTCGTTCTCGCTCTCTCTCTCGTTCTCGCTCTCTCTCTCGTTCTCGCTCTCTCTCTCGTTCTCGCTCTCTCTCTCGTTCTCGCTCTCTCTCTCGTTCTCGCTCTCTCTCTCGTTCTCGCTCTCTCGTTCTCGCGCTCTCTCTCGTTCTCGCTCTCTCTCTCGTTCTCGCTCTCTCGTTCTCGCGCTCTCTCTCGTTCTCGCGCTCTCTCTCGTTCTCGCGCTCTCTCTCGTTCTCGCTCTCTCTCTCGTTCTCGCTCTCTCTCTCGTTCTCGCTCTCTCTCTCGTTCTCGCTCTCTCTCTCGTTCTCGCTCTCTCTCTCGTTCTCGCTCTCTCTCTCGTTCTCGCTCTCTCTCTCGTTCTCGCTCTCTCTCTCGTTCTCGCTCTCTCTCTCGTTCTCGCTCTCTCTCTCGTTCTCGCTCTCTCTCTCGTTCTCGCTCTCTCTCTCGTTCTCGCTCTCTCTCTCGTTCTCGCTCTCTCTCTCGTTCTCGCTCTCTCTCTCTCATTCTCGCTCTCTCTCGTTCTCGCTCTCTCTCGTTCTCGCTCTCGCTCTCTCTCGTTCTCGCTCTCTCTCGTTCTCGCTCTCTCTCGTTCTCGCTCTCTCTCGTTCTCGCTCTCGTTCTCGCTCTCTCTCGTTCTCGCTCTCTCTCGTTCTCGCTCTCTCTCGTTCTCGCTCTCTCTCGTTCTCGCTCTCTCTCGTTCTCGTTCTCGCTCGTTCTCGCTCTCGTTCTCGCTCGTTCTCGTTCTCGCTCGTTCTCGTTCTCTCTCGTTCTCTCTCGTTCTCGCTCTCTCTCGTTCTCTCTCTCGTTCTCGCTCTCTCTCGTTCTCGCTCTCTCTCTCGTTCTCGCTCTCTCTCTCTCGCTCTCTCTCGCTCTCTCTCTCGTTCTCACTCTCGTTCTCGCTCTCTCTCTCGTTCTCGCTCTCGTTCTCGCTCTCGTTCTCGCTCTCTCTCTCATTCTCGCTCTCGTTCTCGCTCTTGTTCTCTTGTTCTCTCTCTCTCGTTCTCTCTCTCTCGTTCTCTCTCTCTCGTTCTCTCTCTCTCGTTCTCTCGTTCTCTCTCTCTCGTTCTCTCTCTCTCGTTCTCTCTCTCTCGTTCTCTCTCTCTCGTTCTCTCTCTCGTTCTCTCTCGTTCTCTCTCTCGTTCTCTCGTTCTCTCTCTCGTTCTCTCTTTCTCTCTCTCGTTCTCTCTCTCGTTCTCTCTCTCGTTCTCTCTCTCGTTCTCTCTCTCGTTCTCTCTCTCGTTCTCTCTCTCGTTCTCTCTCTCGTTCTCTCGTTCTCTCTCTCGTCCTCTCTCTCTCGTCCCGGATTCCGCTCCTCATTGACAAATATTGGGCCGGATTCCGGATCGGATCTCGGACTTCCTTGTCAACCCGCCACTAATCCGCCGGACCCGGATTATTAGCAATCTGCTCAACTCTAGTTGTTACTCACGCTTTTTTGTAATCTACCGTATATTCTCAGTAATGGGGAAAACTAGCACTCTCATAATTGATAGTTTTCCATTTTGAGGGTTGTGCATAGTCGTTTTGCTGAGTTTCTGGAGAGGAAACTCAATGTTTTTGAGAAGTTTGGAAGAGGATTTTGACAGTGTCTGCTCCAAAAACTCCTCGTTAAACTCCGTGTGAACACGGCTTTAGGGCACTGCTGGATTTAGTGAGATCTCACATCCTGACAATCATGTAACGACCAAGAAGGTATTCTGATGTACCTCTTCCTTGTACTAGTGAAAGAGATAGGAAAGTATATACTCCACATATCAGAATGTGGAGAGAGGAAAAAGCATTTGAGTCATCAGGGAGGGCAAATCACACAGACTGTATTCTTCTTACTGTAGATATGGAGAAAAGTTTTATTTTGATGGGGGTTAATCACATATCATGTGTTTTGAATAAAGAGGAAGGGTAGATAGTGGGGGGAATCACTCTTCAACTTCAGTGTTTGTGAGCACAAAGGAGAAGAGATCCATCATGCCATGTTCAGGTGCTCGGTATTCGTAATGAGCAATTGGCTGCTCGGATGAGCTTGAGTCGTGTGCAGAGTATAATGTTAGTCAATGGGGAACTCGAGTGTTATTGTGAAGGTCTTTACCCATAGCCTTACATTATATTTTGTACATGAGTCGAGCTCGTTGGAGCATCCAACTGCTCGTTACGAGTACTGAGCACCCGAGCATGGTAGTGCTCACTCATCACTAGTGCTGAGAACTCGAGCATGGTAGTGCTCGCTCATCACTAGTGCTAAGCACCCGAGCATGCTAGTGCCCGCTCATCACTAGTGCTAAGCATCCGAGCATGCTAGTGCCCGCTCATCACTAGTTACGAATACTGAACACCCGAGCATGGTAGTGCCCACTCCTCACTAGTGCTGAGCACCCGAGCATGGTAGAGCTTGGTCATCACTAGCACGGAGCACCCGAGCATGGTAGAGCTTGGTCATCACTATCACGGAGCACCCGAGCATGGTAGAGCTTGGTCATCACTAGCACGGAGCACCCGAGCATGGTAGAGCTTGGTCATCACTAGCACGGAGCACCCGAGCATGGTAGAGCTCTCTCATCACTACTTATGAGCTGTAAAGATGGAAATCACTCGAGAAATGAAGTTGTGCTCATACATCAGCTCTAGTGGAGACTACAGCACCTTGAATGTACTAAACTAACATCCAGCTTGTATTACTGGACTGAAAAAGACTTCATAAATATGAAACTAGGAGCGTGTCAAGAGTTATGAAAGTAAATGAACCTAAAGCATTGTGCAACTTGGCTATTAAACTATGTCCGCGTATGTTCAGAGATTTTTATTTATTTTTCCTGGATTTTTTCGGGGTTTAAACAAGTTTTATTTAGCATTCTGTAATGTGATTTTTTTTTTTTTTTTATTATTTTTTTGTGCATGGGGCATTGTTCATGCATTTATTGATTTAATGTAGCAAAGATTAGAGCTTTTTTTTAAATGAGAAATGCCTCAAATATTGAAATGTTCCTTTTTTTCCCCACTTGAAAAAAGCAGCATTATGTGCACTACAGGCAAGATTTTCCATTGAGCTCTATAGGAAGCTTACTCAAAGAGTATTAGAAGTTGGAGAGACCTGTCAATCAACTGGAATGGGGCGGGGAGATGCCGGCCAGTGCAACATCGCACTAGTAGTTTCCCGTCTAGTCCCTGGTTGGCTTTTTAACCTGTTTTCTGTGAATCACTTCAGCATTTCAGAGAATGACCTTCCTGCCTCATATGCTACTAGACTCCCTCAGCATAAATCTAGGGACAGATTCCCTATAAATAGTGATGCTTTCAGTACTTTACCCTTCTATGAGCATGGCAAAATCAATATAAAATCAAAAGAATAGTCAGCCTATGGGTCCAGGGTGTGGTATTCCCTGTAATAGACCGGTATGCTGGCGTTCTCTGTACCCCATGGCGGTGTGGTGAGAAATCCTATTCTTCATTAAGCCAGCCGACCTGTATATCTGAATAAATCCCTACTGTGCAGATCTTGTTCATTATCCACCACTCCTGTTAATCACAGTCAAATATGTAGTATCTCATCATATGGTTGCAATTATGTGCAGTTTTATGAATTTATTTTATCTATATGGAACTATTACTATGGCTAATTAAGAATCCCTTTACCCCACAGTAGTAGTTCCCTATGATATATTAGGCCTCTTGTGCACTAGAGGAGCCTTATGTCACCGCTTCTATCAGAATATTTGAAGACACCCAGCGTCTTATAATACACACGGCTCTGCACTCGTGTTTTGTGAATGAGCGAGGCAGTGACATTTCATCTGTAAGTTTCTTTTTGTGTTTGTATTATACTTTTACATCTAATACATTTGTTCCTGCTTATTGATTTAGGTCAATTTACTCCTCTTTCCTAGGAATTTGATGTGTTAGAGTCCCCCGTGTTACTTCTTATTTTTCTTTCATGGCTGAGGTCTCCACATAATCCATCTGGCATCGGATTCCTTCCCTCTCCTGCTTGTCTACTTCATTTGGCTCCCTGCCCGCTGTGTCCCACAGCTATTCCTTGCAGGGTAGAAATTAAACCGAATGTCAATGTGTGAAGAGACTTGATGGGGCACCACAGCTTACAGACGGCTGCTCCCCTCCTCCCTCTCTTCTCCTGACCACATCACAAATGTAACTGGGGCGGCACACATTTTCCCTTTTATTTAAACATTGTGAAATAGGAACAAATTTGGTTAATTTTAATATGATATTTTACTCATGATGGACAAGGAATAGTACAGCGGAACCTTGGTTTACAAGCATAATCCGTTCTGGGAGTGTGCTTGTAAACCAAGTTACTCATCTAGCAAAGCAAGATTTCTCATAGGAAATAATGCAAGCTCAGATAATTCGTTACACAACTTGTTCAATATCCCATCCTGGTCCCCTATTGTGCCATTCCACACACACACACACACACACACACACACACACACACACACACATATTATGCTCACCTTACCTTCCGTTCCCTCGCCGGCCTTTTGGTTCTTGTCTTTTTGTCTTCGACGTCCGCGCGCTGGCAGCAGAAGCTCCGGCATCGGTCGAGATGGGTACCCGATACACATTGTGTACCGGCGGATTACAAGAACTATGAGGATGTCGAGGGAACAGAAGGTAAGGTGAGCATAATTGTGTGTGTGTTTGTGCGGACTGCAAGAGCGGGTCAGAGCGCGGTGACAGTATGGAACCGGAAGTGTGTGCTGTGAGTATTTGCTCGTACACAAAGCTTGCTCGTAAACTGAGTTACAAATTTACAGAAAGCTTTGCTCGTATAGAGAAATACTCGCACACCAAGTTACTCGTAAACCGAGGTTCCACTATATTGGTATTCATAGATTTGTACCATTGACAGTCTCTGCGCCTCGTTACATAATATAATATGCAACATCATCATGCAAATTATACCAGGTGCGATGTTACTAGACTATAAGGTTAGTCATGATTGTGCTTAAACCGAGACATATGTCCTACTGCAAACAAAAAGTAGTTCAGTTGTATCCCATTTCCATTCTAGATTCTTTTTTTTTTCTAATGAAGTCCATATACCAAAAGAAGGCAGCAAAATAATCAGTTTTCCACAATTTCCATAAACGTTTCCAATTGGAAGCGGTTAGGGTTGTAGAGATGCTGCACCACATTCACAACACACTAATCAATACAAAACTGCTAGTTCAAGGAAACGAACTACCTCCATGAGAAACCTTATTGTGGTTTTGTGTGTTTTTAAATCTGATTTTTTTTTTTAACTATTTTTATTCAGATTTTTCAATAACATATAACACTGGCATAAACGAATTCAGCATTGAAAATTCAATTAAAAAACATTACAATGTCCTGTTTGATTATCACAAATTCCATAACAATTTTTAGATTCAATAACCGTAACATGGCAAGGTAAAGCAAAGGAAGTCAGCGACCCCTTAACCCAACATTCTTATCGTTCCCCCCTATTTAACCTTTATGAAAATAGTAATGACATAGAATAAAGAAGTCCCTCTCAAAATCAGTTACCGTATTTTTCGCTTTATAAGACGCACCGGAATATAAGACGCACCCCTAACTTAGACATAAAAAAAGGTAAAAAAAAGAAAAATGGGGTCCGTCTTATACTCCGGTGTTCTCTTACCGGAGGGGGGCAGCAGTGGTGGTGAAGCGGGGTCACAGGAGGCACAGGTTGTGCTGGCAGGCGCGGCAGGTCAGTGGCAGCGGGGTCCGTGGTTGCAGGTACCGTGGCGTCCGTGGTTGCAGGCGCGGTGGCGTCCGCGGTGGCAGGATCCGTGGGGTCCGTGGTGGCGGCAGCAGCCGTGGCGTGTGAGCCGTGCAGCAGGCCGGTGCAGTGAGTGTCCGCGGTCCCGGTTCAGTGGTGGCAGCGGCGGCGGCGACTGCTCAGTGGTGGCAGGGACTGCTCAGTGGTGGAGTGTGTCCGCGGTCCTGGTTCAGTGGTGGCAGCGGCGGCGACGGCTCAGTGGTGGGAGTGGCGGCGACGGCTCAGTGGTGGGAGCGGCAGTAACTGCTCAGTGGTGGCAGCGGCAGGGACTGCTCAGTGGTGGCGTGTGTCCGCGGTCCTGGTTCAGTGGTGGCGGCGGCGGCTCAGTGGTGGGAGCGGCGGCAACTGCTCAGTGGTGGCAGCGGCAGGGACTGCTCAGTGGTGGCGTGTGTCCGCGGTCCCGGTTCAGTGGTGGCAGCGGCGGCTCAGTGGTGGGAGCGGCGGCGACGGCTCAGTGGTGGAGTGTGTCCGCGGTCCCGATTCAAGTAATGGCGCCCGGAGCGACGCATGCGCAGATGGAGCTCTCATCCAAGGGCTCCATCTGCGCACGCGCTGACTCCCGGAGCAGCGTGTGCGCAGATGGAGCTCTCATCCAAGAGCTCCACCGGCGCCATCATTTGAAAGTGGGACCGCGGACAACTGGTAAGCTGCACAGCCGCCCGCCCCGCATGCACAGAGTGGCAGCCAGCAGGCTGCCCGCCCACTCTGCGTACAAGCCGCCGGGTACCTGTGCTTGCGTGCGGTGGCAGCCGGGTACCCATGGCTGTGTGCGGGCGGCAGATGGGTGACTGTGTGAGGGCGGCAGCCGGGTACCTGCACGGTCACCCGACTGCCGCTCGCACACAGCACCCGGCTGCCGCCCGCACACAGCCATGGGTACCCGTCTGCCACCGCATGCAAGCACAGGTACCTGGCTGCCGACCCCACACAGCACCCGCTGCCGCCCGCACACAGCCACGGGTACCCGGCTGCCGCTGCATGCAAGTACAGGTACCCGGCCGCTTGCATGCAGCCACAGGCACCCGCCCGATCGCCTCAGACAGGACCCCCCCCCCGCTACCGCTTTATAAGACGCACCCCCCATTTTCCTCCCAAAATTTGGGGAGGAAAAGTGCGTCTTATAAAGCGAAAAATACGGTATTTCCTCCTCGCCCAACTTGGTACCTTTTTTTTTTTTTTTTAATTCAACTTTTTATTTTTGAAAAAAGATTTTTTAACATGTTTTACAACGAAAGAAAAATATGCAATTACACAAGTAAAGGAAACCTTTCCCAAGTATGCATACAAATATATGTCATAAACCTACTGAAAGTCAACTGAAGGGTGAGTAAAGTTTCATCTCATGATAGGCCCGGAAAAGGAAGAGATCAGGGCCAAGCCCAAGAGACCTGGTGGGGCATTCACACAGCTCCTCAAACTTGTGTATAACAGGAGTACCAGTTGCAATAAACCCATTTTCGGCCTCAAATCTGGTATGTGTCCCCAAGAGCATCCCAAAGAGACCATGTCGCTGTAAACCCATCCATTGTATTATGGAGCTGGGCTGTCAGTTTTTCCATATTTCTAACATCTTTTATCCGAGCATACAGACCAGAAACAGATGGCAGGGCTACCTTCCTCCCGAACAGTGAGATTAGACATTTGGCAGCTGTAAGGATATGGAGTAGAAGCTTTAATTCAGGTTTGCTTAAGCACGACGGGAGGACATTTAGCAAGTACACCACCGGGTCTCTGGTCACACTTCTATCCACCAGTCTACCCATCAGGGACTCCACCTCCTCCCATAAACCACTGATGGCCGGGCATGTCCAAAATATATGGTATAGGGATGGCCCCCCCAAGATCGCATCTCCAACACACATCTGGATAGGTATGATTGAACTTGTGTAGAAGCTCTGGAGTGTGGTACCATGTCATAAGGACTTTAACTTGATTCTCCTTGTAGAGAGTGCTAATTGAGGACCGAAATGTCCTAGCCCATATCACTGACCAGAGTGCATCCGATAAAGGGCGTCCAAACCAACCCTCCCATCTCTTCATATATGTGTGCTATACTGTTTCCGAAGAGTCCCCAGTTGTCAGTATGTTATAAATAGCTGAGATTAGTCCCCTGGTCGAGGTCCGACCAGAGCAAAGGGTCTCGAATGCTGTAGGGCGACATACCCCCATCTGTCCCATAATATCTGTAAAAAAATGTGTTATCTGTTGGTATGAGAAATACAGGTGGAAAGGTAATTTATATTGGTATCGTAGGTCCGGAAATGGCTTTAATTTTAGAGTGGATGGGTTAACTATATCCCGGAAACAGTAAAGGCCCGCCTTTGCCCACTGCTCCGTCACCCCCGGACTCATACCCTTCGTCAAGTGTGGTGTAAACAAGAAAGGGGTCAGCAGAGAAGACTGTGATGCCAGCTGGAACTTCATTCTAACAAATAAGGAATAACGTTTGGAACACCATTCTAAGTCTGAACTGGGTGCAAAAACCTAATAAAACATCACTATGGGGAGATAAGGTATGCACACCAGTGACTATGTAAGGGGAATACATGGAATAGCAGAAACTGCTGTGTGAATACTGACTTGAAAAATCCAATAGCTATATGTAAGAGTGAAAATGTGAAAAATGGAATCTGCATTACTGCCATGAACATATGAATCAAGAGAAATTTAGCTACTGAACTGATCAATGCAATAGAGCCCCAACACTACGCCAAAGTATTTTATCTATTGCATTGATCAATTCAGTAGCTAAATTTCTCTTGATTCATATGTTCATGGCAGTAATGCAGATTCCATTTTTCACATATTCACTCTTGCATATAGCTATTGGATTTTTCAAGTCAGTATTCACACAGCAGTTTCTGCTATTTCATGTATTCCCCTTACATAGTCACTGGTGTGCATACCTTATCTCCCCATAGGAACTTCATTCTACACTGCCGCCACATCTCTCTTTTGAATGCCATTGGGCCAAGGAGGTCTCTAGAGGGGGTTTCGCTAGGGCGACCCCAGATTAGAGAGCTTGGATGGAAAGGTGCCATCCAAAGCTTCTATATCTCTGTCCACTTGTTGAAGGCCGGCAAGGTCGTCCATGAGGCCAAGCTACGTAAATGTGAGGCGTAATAGTAGAGTTTAAGATTCGGGCACGACAAGCCCCCCTTTGTACGTGGTGCACACAGAACTGAATCTGGAATACGATTCCTTCCTGAGTGCCAAATGAATTGCAGAAGTGTTGACTGGACTTTTTTCAGCACCCCCAGGGGGACCCGCACCGGGAGTGTTTCAAACAGATACAGGAATTTAGGGATGACTGACATTTTAATTGTGCCGATTTTACCTAGAAACGAGATCTGTAGGGATGACCATTTTTTTAGGCTATTTTCAACATCACGTATCAGAGGTGGAAAATTTGCTTGGTATAATGTCTTATTGCTGGGGGTTGTTTTAACTCCTAAGTATCGCAGGGAATCCGAACGCCAAGAATACTTAAAATTTTGTTTGGAGGACTGTAGTTTAGCTTCCGGGATGTTGAGAGGTAAAGCCTCTGTTTTGTCAGAATTAAGTTTATAACTTGGTACCTTTTTTAGTCACCTTTCGGCCTTTCCTCCCCCACCTCCAAGCCATCCAATGTATCCTTCAATTTTTCGGTATGATACCAGACTGTGTCCTTGAAAGGTGACTAATCCTGACAATCTCCTCTCGAGTACAATAGGCCAATATGAATTTCTTCCATTTGCTAAAATGTTGTCGTATTCTATCCGCCCTCCTTTCTGTATCCAGTTCTTCTATTTCAAGAAGATGTATGTGTGACGCCCTGGCCTATCAGGTCGTCACAGGGTATTGTGCAATCTGCCCTTCTGTGCAATATCCACCTCCTCCTTGGTTACGGGTCCCCAACTATGGTGTTGCCATTATCAGCTAATCAAAATCCTAGGAACACTCCACCACACCCACCAAACACACCAGTGGATGGCCTGGGTGGAATAGGGTCGCTAACATGGGGGAGGTGGGGGGTGGTTAAGGGGAGGTCAGGAGTCAGTCAGAGAAAGGGAGAGTGAAGTGTTGAAAGTGAAGGAGAGCGGAGGTCAGGAGCCAGGCTCCTTGGAAGTAACTAGGTAGCAGACGGTGGTCTGGGCCTAGTAGGAGCTGGACCCCCGGTTGCAGGGTACCGTGACAAGGGGCATGTAACTGTCGAGGAGGACAGCCGGCGGCCTTGCACCATCACTGGGCTGGGACCAGGGCACGACGGGGTACTTGGACCCTAGGTCAGGGAGTAGCTTCAGGCAACCTGACAATTTACCCGACGAGAACGGAGCCTTCAAGATCCGCTCTCCACCTGCTCCAGAATCAGGGCACTAGCGCAACGAGGGGGATAGGACTCTCCACAAAAACGGTCCAGGAAATCCCAAGCGTGAACCCTGAGAGCAAGCTCCCTCAGTTAGCCACACTGGGGAGCGGGACCCGACTAGTTTCATGCTACCGGGGCCAACTAAGAAGTGAACTAAGTGCCAGGGATAAAGGTCACAGATGATCAGGCAATACCATCGGGGCTGGGACCCAAACTAGCTCCCCTCAGCGGCAGCGGTGTCCAGAACTTAGGTTTACCAAGTTGTCGGTGTCAGCTTTATGGACTAAGTGAGTACGCAAGTTACCCTTTCACCCCCAACAACACTCCCCAACCCCATCACTGAGTCCCGGGCCATCCCCCCTACCCGTGGAGGGGTTAAAACACCTAGCTGCCCACTCCATCGCCCCTGGGTACTCCCAGCTGCAGCGGTGGTACTCCACCTTACCACACAACAGGGGTGGCGTCACGAACTTTAAATACACTATCCCCTGTAAATACCCCCTTTATTTGAGTGGCCGCACGACCCCCGGGTCCGGAGACCCCTCGAGCCACTGCGGATCCGGATCAGAGCAGCCCGGCTGCTGACGCAGGGGCGGCACACATGAGCTGACCCAAGATCTCTTCAAACACGGGGACCCTAGACTTCAACCATTTATTAAGTATCGCTCTCTTGGCTGCCAGACGTATCACATGTATAAGTCGGGGTGGGTTAGTCATTTTCCCTTTAATATCGTTCCCCTCCTCCCAATGGTGAAAAAGAGCGAACCCAGGTGAGAGCCGAACTTAAAGACCCCACACCTTTTGTATACAACTTGTGATCTGTGACCATAAAGGACTCAAATGGGAGCAGGACCACAACCCGTGAAGGAGATCAGTTCCACTACTCTTACATTTAGGGCAAAAAGTAAGCCGGTCTGGCTTCGTTGCTGATGGAGGGAGATTGAAACCATAAATTTCCTTATGCATAATTCTAAATTGGGTTTTCTCGCCAATGCTCATTTAAAATTGATTTACGAAGAGCATTCCACCCTCCCCTAATCTTTACCCCAATAGACGGACGGGTCGTTAAGTTGTTTCTGCCCTATTAGTAGATCACGCATGGCTCCATGAAGAGAGGAGATAGATGATGAAGTTATTGAGTTCTTTACCAAACAATCAAAAGAGATAAATACTACCTCCTGCGTCACATCATGCAAGTGAGTCATAATACTATATCTCACTTGGTCATATTGAATTAGCTGTTTAGGCCCCAAGCCATACTGCGCTATAATTTCGTCTCTACTCAACCATCTAGGTTCTGAGGTGTGTAAGTGATGAGCAATAGTCTTTATTCCCCTCACCTTCCATCTTTATACCCCTCACCTTCCACTCTTCAAACAGCTTATTGCTTGTCCCTTGTTTAAATCTGATTTTACATATTTTTATAATCTGTAGTTTGGAATCAATGTTGAATATACAACCTGACAGATAACCTTCAAGTTATTCGCTGCAATATACTTACACTGTTGGTTGTGTGAGGTCGCTGTGTCACTTGTAATTGACGCTGCGTCTCGTGATTTAGGGAGTAGCAACTGAGCTAGGAAGCTAACAAAATGCATGTGTTATGCTTACTGGGAGGACGAGCGAGAGTGGACCCACTGGACCACAGGGTAGACTGTGGCAGCTGACCCCCAGGGCAGGTACAGGCTCAGGTACAGTCCCCAGATAACCTAAGAGGGATAATGCAGGCAGGTACGGAGGTCACAGCAGATAAAATACTGACTGGTATGGGAAGGAAGGCACAGCTACGGGTAGTGGGCACAAGATAAAATAGACCTGACAACTAGCTGGCAAGACAGCAACTAACTGACCATATCCCTCAGGCACCTCTCCTAAAGGGAGGATGCCTGTAAGTACCTAGTGCCTCTCAGCCTATGCCTGAGAGGCACCTCCGGATCATAGTATGCTGGTCCTAAGAGAAGGCAAGACGCACACTCCTGGGGGACCTGTGCAGCGAGCGCAGGAGGCATGCAGGCCACGGTGGTGAGTAGGTTGGCATCCCTGCAATGACACTGGTGTTACAGGATGGTTACCTTTCTTCCATACTTGTAGATATATAATAAAAACAAACTCGCTTGGGGTCCAATGGACCCCACATGACTAAAGGTAAATGGGTTTTCCCTATAGATTTTAGATTTCTCCTTTACTTATACACTTTCAATATTTTACAAACTCTTAAACTGTCTACTTATAAGGAATTGACATTAATTTTTTGTAACTAGGGGCACTGTCATCAACAGGTTTTCACCAGAATTTTGGTATAAAACTGTTTTTAAAATGCCACGTGATTTTTGCGGAATTCATAGTTGCATAAAAATCTTGTCTTTTGTAATTTTTATTCCAGCTCCACCAACTTTTTGAATAATGGGCAACACTTAGCAGGAAGGGACGTAGATGATTGCGACCCTACAATTTCATCATAATTTATGTAAAAAAAAAAAATATGGCGTCAATCACAAGAGAATTGTACACCAGTCTTTGACTAGATGGAGCACATTTCTGGCGCTGGCACGCGTGAGCTGAAAGATGCACCAAATTCGCATATATTTGAGAAAAGTCCCACGCACCCCAAGGAGGACTTGACTTGGCACTTGACACTTGACTCGACCTTTCATACAGCTGGAGAAACAGCCCAAGTTGGGGTTGGGCATCACTATTAAAGGGAACCTGTCATCAGATATTTAGCTTGAAACCTAAAAGTTTCCCCCTCTGCAGCTCCTGGGCTGCATTCTAGCAGGTTCCTGTACTTTTTGTGGCCCCTTTTAAACCAAATTAAATACTTTATAAACTTGTACCTTTTGCTATGTAAATTTTGTAAATCGTCCATGGGGGCGGGCTCTCTGCTGACCGTTGCTGTTCCTCCAGCAGATTGACGCCGTCCCCCCACGCTCCATTTCATCCATCAGGACACCGCCCACTGCGCCCGAGGTGCCGCCCATGCCAGGATCGCTGGTGACGTGTCACGAGATTATGGGCGGCGCTGTGATTGTATCGCAAGTGCCCGCCCATAATCTCGTGGACGCGCTTTCCCCCACTGCCTCCAGCGTTCTGCGCAAGCGCTCGCCGGCCAAATGACCCGACATCACCTCCTTCCCATCTTACCCAGCAGCAGGGCAAGATGGGAAAGAGGTGACGTCGGGTTTATCTGGCCAGCAAGCGCTTGCGCAGAACGCTGGAGGAAGAGGGGAAAGTACGGTCACGAGGTTATGGGCGGCACTTGCTGATGACACTCACAGCGCCGCCCATAACCTCGTGCCTGCGCAAAATGTCACCAGCGGTCACACGTGCACACAGTGCACAATACCGCTACAGTCGCACAGCGCATGTGTTGGACCACGGGCGCCCAGGGGCGGCGTCCTGAGATATGAAATTCAGCGTTGGGGGCGGAGTAAATCTGCTGGAGGAACAGCAACGGTCAGCAGAGAGCCCGCCCCCATTGACGATTTACAAAATTTACATAGCAAAAGGTACAAGTTTACAAAGTATTTAATTTGGTTTAAAAGGGGCCACAAAAAGTACAGGAACCTTGCTAGAATGCAGCCCACGAGCTGCAGAGGGGGAAACTTTTAGGTTTAAAGCAAAATTTCTGATGACAGGTTCCCTTTAAAATAGATCAGGAGTTCTGCAATATGTAAATACAAACCATTTACTAAATTTTACAATGGAAAAATATTCACATGAGAAAAACTTGCACACACCCGTAAAAATAATGAAGAATATATATGGCAAATGTATTTAAAAATTAAATAAGATACACAGATTATAACTACTTATAAAGCACGCATAAACAATCCCCCCGCTATGTAAAGGAGTAACTCGTTTCCTTTGCACATAAAATATGGGACGAGGCCCTGAGCAATTCTCCCTCAAAGGCCAATTTAATAAAGGTACAATAATGGCACAATAGTAAAGCAGTAACAAAAAGTAACATGATTGTCATGAATATTGTAGATTATCTCAGGTTCACAAAAGAATTAATAGAATTGAATATTCATGCGAAGTTTCTTTATTGTATAATAATAACACAGCAACCAAACGTGAATAAGACCCATGTTTAGGCCTTGCGGCCTTTTTTTCAAGGTCTCTAAATAGAGGTTGATTGGGGTAAAGTGTCAGGCTGAAACATCTTGCAGGTTCCAAAGCTGAGGAGATAAGAAGTTATCAAGACAAAGTCCCACGGAACAGAACGTGGGACTTCGTCTTGATAACTTCTTATAACTTCTGTTTGATGCCCCCTGTTCTGTTTTACGTCCCTGAAGAAGGTGACGAAACGCGCGTCGGAGGTGGGAGGCAGACACAAAAGCCAGGAGTCATTTGAATAGGTGCACAGTAATATGTTGGAACAAGTGCAATAATTATAATGCTGTATTTGTTTTCTTTCTTGAGGAAGCTGCTAAGCCATTGTGCACTTTACTAGGCTAAGGGGTACTTCTCACATAGCGAGATCGCTGCTGAGTCACGGTTTTTGTGACGCAGCAGTGACCTCATTAGCGATCTCGCTGTGTGACACTGAGCAGCGATCTGGACCCTGATGTGAAATCGCTGCTCGTTACACACAGTGCTGGTTCATTTTTAGGATGTTGCTCTCCCGCTGTGAAGCACACATTGCTGTGTTTGACAGCGAGAGAGCAACGATCTGAATGTGCAGGAGCAGGAGCCGGCGTCTGGCAGCCTGCGGTAAGCTGTAACCAAGGTAAATATCAGGTAACCAAGCGAAGCCCTTTGCTTGGTTACCCGTTATTTACCTTGGTTACTAGCGTCCGCCGCTCTCAGGCTGCCAGTGCCGGCTCCCTGCTCCCTGCACAAGTAGCCGGAGTACACATCGGGTAAATAAGCAAAGTGGTTTGCTTATTAACTCGATGTGTACTCTGGCTAGGAGTGCAGGGAGCCAGCGCTAAGCGGTGTGCGCTGATAACCAAGGTAAAGATCGGGTAACCAAGCACTTGGTTACCCGATATTTACTTTAGTTACCAAGCGCAGCATCGCTTCCACGCGTCGCTGGGGGCTTGTCACTGGTCGCTGGTGAGATCTGCCTGATTGACAGCTCACCAGCGACCATGTAGCAACGCACCAGCGATCCTGACCAGGTCAGATCACTGGTGCGTCGCTAAAGTGTGACGGTACCCTAAGTTTGAGCCATTATAATTGACCTTTGATATCTTGGCAGCACTGGTCAGTAATTAGGTCACTGCAATACCATTGTTTACAACCCTTGTGAAGCTGCTAATCCACTATGCACTTTATTAGGCTTAAGGGGGCTTTACACGCTACGACATCGCTAATGCGAAGTCGTTGGGGTCACGGATTTTGTGACGCACATCCAGCCGCATTAGCGATGCCGTTGCGTGTGACACCTATGAGCGATTTTGCATCGTCGCAAAAATGTGCAAAATCGCTCATCGGTGACATGGGGGTCCATTCTCAAATATCGTTACTGCTGCAGTAACGAAGTTGTTCCTCGTTCCTGCGGCAGCATACATCGCTCCGTGTGACACCGCAGGAACGAGGAAGCTCTCCTTACCTGCCTCCCGGCCGCTATGCGGAAGGAAGAATGTGGGCGGGATGTTACGTCCCGCTCATCTCCGCCCCTCCGCTTCTATTGGGCGGCGGTTCAGTGACTCTGCTGTGACGCTAAACGAACCGCCCCCTTAGAAAGGAGGCGGTTCGCCAGTCACCGCGACGTCGCTAGGCCGGTAAGTATGTGTGACAGGTCTGGGCGATGTTGTGCGACAGGGGCAGCGATTTGCCCGTGTTGCACAACCGATGGGTGCGGGAACGCACACTAGCGATATCAGTACCGATATCGCAGCGTGTAAAGCGGCCTTTAGTTAGAGCTATGTGTAGTTGGTTTTAGAAAATACAGCAGTACTGATCATGCGAGTGATCATTAATTAATGGGGTATTGCAATAGGCACGTTTGTACTTTATATTTAACTTTCTACTGTGTATTAAATATTGATCATTGATATTTGTGGTTATTTATAGTCAAATATTTATGCTGAATATGATACATTTGATGATTGAAAATGTATTGTCTTATTTTGGCTATATTTGTCTGCTTCCACACTTGTGGTATTGTCCTTTTTTATTATGTTTTTTTTAAAAAAAAATAAATTCTTGAATAAAAAATATGGATTTTAAAATTATTATATTGAAAGGGTGTCAATTGAGTCAAATTTGTTTAGGTCTGTTAATAGACATAAAATATTGAATCTTTTTTGATAACTTCTGTTTCATCCTGTCACTTTAACCCAGGCAACCTCTACTTAGAGACCTTGGGAAAGGCCGCAAGGCCGAAACGTGGTTCTTATTCAAGTTTGGTTGCTCTGTTATTATTATATAATAAACTTCGAATGAATATTCAATTTTACTATTAATTCTTTTGTTGACCTGAGATAATCTACTATATACAAGATTTTTTTTTTTCTCAAGGACACTACATTCGTCTGGCGAGATATTCTTTAATATATATGATTGTCACGAAGACCTTGGGGATAGCGGGAAAACGTGGCTCCTAAGCTGAAAATCAGGCTATGGGCTCTGTGCTATCCCTAATCTCAGGGACACCCCTAAAGGTGGGGAGGCATGAGTCTCCTTCCTGGCTCTGCTCCTGACCAGCCCTGATCTTATACCCCCTCTCCCAGGGGCCCAAGACAGGAGTAAGATTTAACCCTCAGAAATGGACAAACAAGAGAAACCAAAACTCTGTCACACAACACGCACACACCGAGGTATAAGACAGTAAAGGCTGCTTTACACCAGACAATCTATCGTGCGATAGATCGTCGGGGTCACGGTTTTTGTTTACACACATCCGGTATCGCTGGCGATGCCGGCCTGTGTTACACCTCCTAGCGACGCAGTATCGCTCACAAATCGTGAGTCGTGTACTGCTCGCTAGGTTCCATAATATCGTTTAATTTAGTTGTTCATCGTTTCCGGGGTAGCACACGCCGCTCCGTGTGACACCCTGGGAATGATGAACAGCAGCTCACCTGCGTCACGCGGCCGGCTGTGTGAAGGAAGGGGGTGGGCGGGATGTTTACGTCCCGCTCATCTCCGCCCCTCCTCTTCCATTGGCCGGTGGCCGTGTGACGTCGCTGTGACGCCGAACGTCCCTTCCACTCCAGGAAGTGGAAGTTCGCCGCCCACAGCGAGGTCGCACGAGAGGCAAGTATGTGTGATGGGGGTTACCGACTTTGTGCGCCACGGGCAGCGATTTGCCCCTGACGCAAAAAGGACGGGGGCGGGTACGATCGATTGTGAAATTGCACAATCAGTCGTACCGTGTAAAGCAGCCTTAAGTGTTAGGAGGAAAACAAGAGCAGGGAGGAAACCACAAGATGACTGGTAACTCCACAACAACACCAAGAACAAAGCAACTCTTTCTCCAGCAAGTCTGGGACACCACAAGACCAACACAGAATAAATTATAGTTGTCGTGGGTTGAAGATTTCCTCCAGCATAAATGAGAGGAGCAGATGTGATTGGCTTCCTTACAACATGTGATCAAAGGAGCCTAATGAGCAAGCTAGGCGAGGTTAACTCTTTCTTGCCTGTCTATGAGCAACACCTGGGTCTGCCTGAGTTGATCAGAGAAACCATCGGGGGTGTCAGAATCTGCAAATTGAACGGAGGTTGATGTCGGCGAATTTTGTGCAAAACTCCGTGTGACAATGATAACATTAATACGGGAATATTAAATTTGGCACAATAAATAGAGATCGAAAAACAATAATGCCTGGATCAAAATACCAAAAATAATAAAGAATCATAAACTGATAATGCCTAGAGGGTCAGAAGGGTGCGGTAATGCGGGGAAAGAGTCGCCATGTGTTATTTTGCTTACAGGGGGGCATGTGCTGGAGAGACGCGCAGCGTAGTTCAGCGAGCCTCTCTGTAGGAATGGCGATGCGGAGTCTGTGAGTTGTGAAAGTGTTGCAGAGCGGAGTAGGAATCCTGGTGGGCTGGAGAGCAGCTTGTGCACTTATGGAAGTGGGCAAAGATGTGACGTAACAAAGTGCCGACAGCACTGCATCAGTGAGACATCAGAGCTCTCAATGAACAATAGTGATAGGACACATGATTTAAGCGCGACTCTAGAGTGGAAAAAGGAACAGAAATTAATGACATTGTATGATGACAATCAGAAGCATTTTTGAGTGGTGTCTGTCCCATTGTCAACACATTAAAGAAGCAATTTATACACATGAAAGGAAAACACCATCTGAATGTCCATCAAAACATGAAAATTGGAGAACATGAATGTATTAAATTTAGCAATTTGGATATTACCAGTGGATTTAAAGAAGTGGTTCACCCATTTTCATTATTGGCCACATTGAGATTATATTGAGAAACGAGGTTTCTTCCTAATACCTTGTGTTGCCAACAGTGCCTGTGAGCGGCGCTATTGTGGTCCGCTCAACCCCTTCGCATGAACCCAGGGCTCCGTGACCTCTGATGTCACATCAACTGAGGCGGGCCGCAGTCTTCCTGAGTGACTGGGCTGTGGGCAGCGTTTTTGACCCTTGAAGTGTCATGTTATCAAGCTGCTTTGTTTTTGATAACTTCCTGGTATTTATCTTTGACAAAACTTTGATAAACTTATGTGTGAATTACATGTGTTTTTGATTTGTTTCCGCAGCACATGTGCGTTTATTTTACTTCTGTTTTTTCTGCATCTAATTCCAGTCTATGGGGAAAATCTGCAGATAAAACTCGGCATACTGTCAAGATAAATTGACAGGTAAACACGTACCACAGGTCAGATTATCCTGAGCAAAAAAGGTATAGGGAGCATGAGATTTCTATAAATCTCATCCACTGTGCCTGCACTGTAAAGCATGTTTTTAACACCGAAAAAATACGCAGTGCTAAAAACGCACTAAAAACTCATCATAGGCACACAGCCATAAAAGGCACAAAAGAGTAAAAAAAAATTTTTTTTAACCTACCACAAATGTATAAGACTGGATTCCTGTAATCAGGATTAGAAGCGTTTTGGACGTATTTCTGCTGCTTTGCACAGTAGAAGCACAGTGGATGAGATTTATAGAAATCCCATCTTTTGTATGCAGCATAAACGGACATGTGATACAGCTCTTTGAGCCGCAACATGTACACAGCATGTCGATTTATGCTTGCGGAGACGCGAGTGTTCTCTGCAGAGAGAACACAGCAAAAGTCCACAGCGCCCCGACTCTTGATAATGGGCACAGATTGTTGTGTTTTTCTGTATTTCCGCAGGAGGGAAGACTCCTCCGATTAATATAGACTGGCAATTTTTGTTGCCTGTCTTGATCAGGAGGCAGGTTGGAGTCGAACGTTCCTGATTCATTGGAGGCGCACGCTTGTTAATATTCATGAAATTCTGAGGAGCGGCCTGTGCCTCCATACGCCACACCAGATACAGTGACAAGCAAAAGGGTAGCAATGTTTTGAACTTTTGACTTTCAGGCTCCATCATCCACTACAGCTTTGAGCATGAGACTACCCTCATTTTATAGACAATCATCTTGACAATCTGATACATAAATTTAACTTGCAACTATTTAGCATATTATTAGTTATGCAGGGACTTGTCATGTTACTGCATTGTTACTGTTTTTTCTCCTGGTGTTTGAAAAATCTTTTTCTTCCAGTATACTATAAATTACAACAGGTTTTCACTTTCCCTAATAGCTCAGTGTTTTATTGGGTTGGTTCCCAAGTGAAAGCTCACTGGTTCAAATCAAGAAGCAGTCATGAAAAAGATTTCCCAAGAAAAGAGAAACCACATTATCCAGCTCATCCATAGAGGTTCCTTGGCCAACAAAATTGCCAAATTGCATCCTGTGATTTCCATGGTAGTTGGAAGAATGCGAAATGAAGTCCATCCATTCAGAAGCCAAGAGGTGGACGTCCAGGTAAAACATTGGCATCAACAAGTCGGCTTACCACAAGGTCTATCGGATGTGGTGCAACAAACACGTCAGTGGGGCTGGCTCATGAGGTCTGTAAT